>NC_083580.1:40220445-40505445 GCF_027579695.1 Neoarius graeffei
CCTGTTGTAATTTCGCGCGCTGAAAAGCTGAACGTCAACGTCACGACAAAAAAAATTCTGATGGTCCACTAGGCTACATATTAAGTTATAAGTTTTAATTAAATCCTTTTTTAAAATAACTAAAATGTAGCCCTCATCATCCTACATCTAAAACATGACATATAAAATCAGCAGAGCCAAATGAAAACAAATAAATAAACAAATATATTTCATGTAAGTTTTGTTTTATGTTCATGTCAGTTTTGAGGTCCACCACCAGGGGGTGCTGCCGCACCCCCCGCACCCCCGGTTCCCGCGCCGGTGGTCTTATGTACACAAAAAAGTTTGTGTTATATAGTGAAAACTGGTAAATGACATCAAAAGTTGTAGCTTACTTCAAAGCTCTGGTACTAGAGCAGTAGCTACAATTATCAACAGTGCATAATTATCAACACCTTTTAGAATTACCAATAAAAAACAAATTTTACAAAGGTGAGTTTCAGTTACAACAATTATTGGTTAATTAAGCAACCGGAACCCCCCTTTGATCTTGTCGTCTGATGACAGGTCATTACCCCGAGCTGGAATTTTTTATTTATTTATTTATTTATTTATTTATTTTAGCACAATCAGCAATTTGAGGAAAACCCAGGAGGTCCATTGACATGTTTTCTTACTTATCAAATCTCCAATATTTCATGATATCCCTTGTCAAAACCTACTTTGTTTCTTACTCTTTCATTTGACAGCCACCGTTTTGTATCTAAACACGCGTTTGAGAAGTCACGTGAGATGTCCATCATTATCAGCACCCTGTGGAATTAAGTGACAACTGTTATGATCAATCTTTGCGTAATACTGTTGAAGTAGATGAAGTACTTTAAAAATAATAAAAGTGCTGTGACTTATAATAATTTTTTTCTGATTCACAACAGAATGGAATGCTTATAAGTATTTAGAATCCTATTGTAATAAATATAATTAGACTAGAATTAAATTCCAAGCATATAAAAATTTACATGCTTGGAATATTCCGATTTTTCTATTCATTCAGAATATATGCAGTTTGTTGTAAATATCTACCACATATTACAATATCAGTAGACATTTTATATTTTGGTTCAGGAATGACATGCAACCTTTGACCTGGATTTTTATGTGATTACAATGTCAATTACCTGTTGACATTTATTGGTAAACTACAAAACTAGAAATTAATACAAACAACAACAAATGATTAACAAAATGTGATCTACAGAAATACTTAGAAAGTGGGTAGAAAGTGGAACAAAAAGACACAGGTTAAACATTATCAGTTCATTTGTTGACAAACATTAGAATTACTTCCTCATTTACGTAAGCACTCAGCAGAACATCACTAATGTGTACCAAATGTGTCTCACTGAAGGCCAAAAATCGACCATGTCCTTTCCAGCAGAAATCTATGGTGTATTGCCAAAATGATGTCTAATATATACTGTAAATTTTCTCTAATCTTCAATGGTAAAAAAGTTACATACATTCAAGTTACAGCACTATTAGGGGGCTATAGACACTACATTTTGCCATATTACTTTGTATTTGTGATAAAGAAATGCTATAAATACACTGTAAAAAATGTCCGTAGAATTAACAGTGAATTTATGTAAAATCATGACATAAAAAAAACTGTAAATACAAAAACAATGAGCAGTGTGTAATTTACATCAATATACTGTAAAACTCCTAACCAAATACCACTGTTAATTTAACAGTAAGAATATGCTGAATTGATCATATTTTTGTAGAATTTACAAATTGTTGTAGTTTAAACACAGACAAACTGTAATACTAAAACAGAATGTGATAGTTAAAATTACATCATTACCCTGTTAAAAAAAATAAAAAACGGCCACCATCGTGGCTTAGTTGACTAAGGGCCATACCATGAATCTGGGGACCCGGGGTTCGATTCCAACCCAAGGTCATTTCCCGATCTCTCTCCAGCTTATTTCCCTGTCTCTACACTGTCCTATCCAATAAAGGTGAAAAAAGCCCCCCAAAAAATATCTGTCTAGTAGATCATTGCTTGTAACCATTTGAATCATTGTTTATTGTACAATGAATATCCGTAAAATTACAGTTATGTATTGATTTTGTACATTGAATACCTGTAAAATTTACATTTAGTTATCATTAATTGTACATGGAATCCCAGTGAAATGTACAAGTTATTCTGTAATGTTGTTTACATTTCACTGTATTTTAACAGGATTATTCTGCAACCACAGCTGCCAGTGTTTTATCCGTAAAAACAACGGATTTTTTTTACAGTGTACACTTGTAACACAAAAATATTGACAGAAATTGATTTGGTATGTAAAATCAGTCATATTAAGAGCAAAGAATAACATATCTTCCCATTACTGAAAAGACTATAAACTCTTCCTTGTAAGAAGCCAGTAAACCACTGAAACACCTGAAATTTGTCATTAATGTACAATTTGTCTTACCATTTACATCTCTACAATGATATTTAAATTTATATTCCAATCTAGTTGGATTCAAAGAATGATCTTTATGGTTTGAAGAATATTACTGCAAAGGGCTACGGACACTACAAGGTAGTCAGTTACAACTCCCAAATATTTTTAGTTTCAAAGCATTTATTAGCTTATAAAGGTTTGAAAGTAGGAATAGAATGTTATAACTTCTTCAGTTGTACTATGCTATTTTAACATTCACACTATTTGCAAAAAATAACAACTTGCATCCAGGGCTCGAAATTAACTTTTTTTCTTTGTGTCACCAGTGTCCCGAATTCTGTGTTGTATTGTCCCGAATGGAAGCAATAGTGTCCCCATTTTTTTCCTCTCTGAAATAACCAATGGGGGCGGCACGGTGGTGTAGTGGTTAGCGCTGTCGCCTCACAGCAAGAAGGTCCTGGTTCGAGCCCCGGGGCCGGCGAGGGCCTTTTCTGTGTGGAGTTTGCATGTTCTCCCCGTGTCCGTGTGGGTTTCCTCCGGGTGCTCCGGTTTCCCCCACAGTCCAAAGACATGCAGGTTAGGTTAACTGGTGACTCTAAATTGACCATAGGTGTGAGTGTGAATGGTTGTCTGTGTCTATGTGTCAGCCCTGTGATGACCTGGCGACTTGTCCAGGGTGTACCCCGCCTTTCGCCCGTAGTCAGCTGGGATAGGCTCCAGCTTGCCTGCGACCCTGTAGAAGGATAAAGCGGCTACAGATAATGAGATGAGAAATAACCAATGGTTAATATTATCATATGAAGTTACTATTATATTTGTAACTATGCGATTTTGAACCCTTTATATCATTTTTACAATAAGTCACAAAACACAAGTGACACGTCCTGTACATCTACTTCAAAATTACAGTTATTGCATTTTCAGTTTATTAAACTTTGGCGATCTCACTGTATGAATAGATACCCATTTATTTAAAGGGGCCAACTAGCTCATTCAGAAAATGTTTCAACTCCCTACATCTGCAGTACACTTTAGTTGAAAATAAGACCCCTTTTATGTTCATTTCATCTACTTATACCTTGAATATCTGTTGGCATATATAAGGCCAACTTATCATTTTCACCATTACCATTATCCATTTTTATGTAATATACCTGTTGCTCCATTCAGAGATGTTTTGAAAGCCATCAGCCATACCATCAATGGATGAAATGCCCTTGAGCAAGGCACCTACCCCAACATTGCTACAGGGACTGTAACACTGTAAAAAACTGTAAAGTCACTTTGGATAAAAGTGTCATATCATATAAGTGCAAACAAAGCAATGTAATGCAAGTTTTTTTTATTGTAACCTTTAGTCATAGAAATCATTTACATTATTTACAGTGACTTTTCTGACTTTGCAGTCACAGCGCAGCCACGTTTATAATGGCAGTCTATGGGGCTGAGCGCCTAGTCTGGCTAACGTGACTTCAAAGCTCTGCGAGCATTTGGTCTGGCAAAGATATTAAGCCCAACCATTTCCCAAAGTGCGTAGTTGACCCACCTCCCTGAAATGCCTCAGTTTGCTACTGGTCGAAGCCAGAAAAGGCTGTGACGAAGCTTAAACCAATCACATCACTCTTTCCTCTGACGTATGTGACGCGACGGGGCTAACTGGTAGATTAAACTCTTACCGAAGCCAGTCGGGAGCAAGGCGAAAACGTCCTTCCTTTCAATAAATACCTCCAGGGCTGCTCTTTGCTCCGTTTTCAATGAGAACTTGCTCCATGTTCGTAATGTTTCTAGTGAATGAAGCGCTTCCGGCATAGATTCTGTAAATAATCTATGGCTTCCGGTCGCAGTTCTACTATGTCACTGCCTTGAACACGCCTCTACCCAGGGCCGTTGGAGATGCTCAAAGTTGATTGGCTCCCGATTTTTCGGGACCTTGGAAGAGCTGTAGATAGCTTGCCTGGCCAGACTAAGCTCGCAACAGGCCCTCATGTTGCGTCATGCTTAGGATGGGCGGGCCCAGGCTACTGAGCGCCTGTCCTCTCCTCACTTTCAGGCTTCTCATGCAAAAACTCGTTTTTAACTCGCTCTAGTGACCTCAATTTTTACACTACAGACAAAAAAATTGCATCAGCGTGTTCAGGAGAGCCTTGTGGCACTCAATGTGAAAGAATTTTGTGAATATCTCCTTCCGTTTTCGTGTAAATCCCCGTTGTTTGGAAGGTGCACTCTGAGCAATTACTGCCCTTTCTGTGTCTCTCAGCGCAGCGCGCGGGTGGGGGAGGGGCTGCTTGCTCTCACTCACACACACACACACACACACACACACACAGAAGGGACGGGCTGCTCCCTCTGAGGCTATGTTTACATTACGTCGAATCAGCGGATCATCAGATTAACGTTCTTAAAATGATTCGCGTTTACACTAAAACCGTTAGCCGTGCACACAGCAACACCAATACGCGGATACGCTCGGCTCCGCAGGCATCCTGCGCTCCAAATCACTCCACCCTGAACAGCGAGTGCCCTCTGGAGGGTGCGCACTCCGGCCCTGCGCAGCTCACAGAGTGCTGTGAGCTGGCGGATTCCCGTTTCCCCGCTTTTCCAGGGGGGTTAATGTAAACGGACAGTGCATCCGCGAAGAAAACGAGACAGATACGGTCTAGTGTAAACGTAGCCTCAGAGAGACACAGGCTTTCAAGGCAAATCATTCATTCACAGAGTGCAGCTCAGGCCCTGCAATTGTGACTGCTACGCGCACTGCATCACTCTCACAATTTCCCCCATGTAGAACTTTTTTTCTAGATCTATTTTTTTCCATTGTCCCGGGATTGTCCCAGATATGATAATTTTGTGTCCTGATGACATTTTTTATGGTCCCCGGGACGTCGGGACACCGTTAGTTTCGAGCGCTGCTTGCATCATCTCATCTCATTATCTCTAGCTGCTTTATCATGTTCTACAGGGTCGCAGGCAAGCTGGAGCCTATCCCAGCTGACTATGGGCGAAAGGCGGGGTACACCCTGGACAAGTCGCCAGGTCATCACAGGGCCAACACATAGACACAGACAACCATTCACACTCACACCTACGGTCAATTTAGTGTAACCAGTTAACCTAACCTGCATGTCTTTGGACTGTGGGGGAAACCGGAGCACCCGGAGGAAACCCATGCAGACATGGGGAGAACATGCAAACTCCACACAGAAAGGCCCTTGCCGGCCACGGGGCTCAATCCCAGGACCTTCTTGCTGTGAGGCGACAGCTCTAACCACTACACCACCGTGGCATACCTCTGTCATACCCTCATGCTAACCAACGTGCCATAGATGGATAAAAAATAAACGATTGAGAACTATAAACTTGAGCATGACATAAGGGCCTACAAACACTACAGCTTGAAACATAGGAACAATGTCCATTTAAGGAAACAACTTTGATGAAACCAGTGTGCACATCAGGTTGGACAGGAACAAAGAATCCTGGCACACATTATTCATGTGAAAAGACATTGCTTTTTATTCAAGGATGTGTTTCATGTTCTGATTAGCTAACATTATTCAGGTCTACAATTTTTAAAAGCAATACTATCCCAATACTTTGTTTTAACTGTAGCAAGATCAGAATTTTTTTGGCATGTGGTGTTTTGAACTGTAATTAAATCTTCCAAATATCATGAAAAAAATTCCTTGTGTATTTGTTTCTGTGTCACATACAGAGAAAATGAATGATTTTTTTCCTGATTACTTCAATAAGTTCCCTATAGCTTTTTATGTAATTGACTCTTTGTATGAGATAACATGGGGTCTACAGACACTACAAGTGAGTTAATTGTCCTGTATTTTGTAATTCAGCAAGACATTCCAAGTACCATATTGAGGTATTTCACCTGATGTCACAGGGTCACGTGATGCCCCGGTGTCCGCCATTTTGAACGTCAAGCTACATACTAACGCTGCAGATAGAGAGGGAGAACCGGCTTGAAAAAAAACGTGTTACAGACACCTAGAATAGATTAATTTGTCAGTAAGCACTCTATAAATAACCATGGTGTTTGCTTGTTGTGCTGTGGGCTGCCACAACAGACAGGGACAGCGTGCAGGACACTCCTTTTACCGGTTTCTAGTGATGGGAATTTCGGCTCTTTTTCGGGAGCCGGCTCTTTTGGCTCTTCTTACTATAAGGAGCCGGCTCTTTCAGCTCCCAAACGGCTCCTGAGATTTTATTTTTGATTTAATTGCTGCAATTAACTAGTTCATTAATTACATTATTTATATTTTATCAATAGGATGTTTTCCATTTTATTTTTTAGTTTTTGTAGCCATTGTAAAGCTTTGTAAAGTATAGCAGTGTGTAAGAGACCCTACGTGTGGGTGGAGCACAGAGGACGGCAGGACAGAGATCAGGTTTTATAAATTGGCTTTATTGCCACACTTTTCAGTCTAACAGTAACTCGCACAGACACACACAACCGGCGTCTGGTTCAGGGTTGAGATCCTTCTGCTCTCGCTCTCCCTCCTGATACAGGGCGCAGTCACTGGGAAGACACACAAACACAGGTTAATTGCTCTCAGGTGACATGATTCTGCCACTTACCTTCCCTGACTCCGCCCTCCTGTCACAGACCGGCGCTTGACCATGCCCCCGCTGCCACATACCCCCACCGCCCGACTCAGGCCGGGCGGCCGTCCGGCCTGCAGCCGACTCCCCCCCCCCTTGACGGGAGAGGAAGTCCGCCATGACCATCTGCGCCCCCGGCCTGTGGACCACCTTGAAATTAAAGGGTTGGAGCGCCAGATACCAACGGGTGATCCGCGTGTTGGCATCTTTCATGCGGTGGAGCCACTGGAGGGGCGCGTGGTCCGAACAGAGGGTGAAAGGGCGCCCCAGCAGGTAGTACCGGAGGGCGAGAACCGCCCACTTGATGGCCAGACACTCTTTCTCTATGGTGCTGTAGTGCCCCTCACGCACCGACAGCTTCCTGCTGATATACAGGACAGGGCGGTCCTCCCCCTCCACCTCCTGGGACAAAACCGCCCCCAGCCCTCTGTCCGACGCATCGGTCTGCAACATAAAAGGGAGAGAAAAGTCAGGGGAGTGTAGAAGTGGCCCCCCACACAGTGCAGCCTTTACCTCTGAGAAAGCCCGCTGGCACTGCTCCGTCCACTGGACCGGATCTGGTGCCCCCTTTTTAGTGAGATCAGTCAGCGGGCTGGTGACGTCCAAATAATTAGGTATAAACCTGCGATAATAGCCAGCCAGCCCCAGGAACTGTCTCACCCCCTTTTTGGTCTTGGGCCTCCGGCAGGCCGCAATTGCTGCCGTCTTATTAATTTGGGGACGCACCTGCCCGTTGCCCAAGTGGAAGCCCAGATACCGTACTTCCACCCGCCCAATCGCACACTTCTTTGGGTTGGCTGTGAGCCCCGCTCGCCTCAGCGACCTAAGGACGGCCCTCAGATGTTCGAGGTGCTGCTGCCAGTCATTGCTATAGATGATTATGTCATCTAAATATGCTGCCGCATACGTGGCATGAGGGCGGAGGACTCTGTCCATCAGCCGCTGAAACGTCGCGGGCGCCCCAAACAGCCCAAACGGAAGGGTGACGAATTGGTGTAAACCAAACGGTGTGGAAAAGGCCATTTTTTCTCGGGATAGTGGAGTCAAGGGGATCTGCCAATATCCCTTCGTCAAATCCAGTGTCGAATAAAAGCGAGCAGTGCCGAGTCGAGTGAGCAACTCATCAATACGAGGCATTGGGTACGCGTCGAATTTAGACACCGCGTTGACTTTTCTATAGTCCACACAGAACCGGACCGACCCGTCGGCCTTGGGTACTAAGACCATCGGGCTGCTCCAGTCACTGTAGGACTCCTCGACGATGCCCATTTCGAGCATGGTCTGAAGTTCTTCCCGAACCACCTTTTTTTTGTGTTCGGGTAGCCTGTAAGGGCGGCTACGCACTACCACCCCCGGGGGCGTCTCTATGTGGTGCTCTATGAGGTTAGTGCAACCAGGCAGGGGCGAGAACACATCTGAAAACTCAGTCTGCAACTGGGCGACCTCCGTGAGTTGGGTCGGGGAGAGGTGGTCTCCACAGGGGACCGGAGAGGTGCGTGATGCCAATGTCCCTTTTTGAACCTCCGGCCCCAGCTCCGCCTTCTCCGGAACTACCGACACCAACGCCACGGGGACCTCCTCGTTCCAGAGTTTAAGCAGGTTGAGGTGGTAAATCTGTAGCGCCCCACCCCTGTCCGTTCGCCTCACCTCATAGTCGACATCCCCGACTCGCCGTGTGACCTCAAAGGGTCCTTGCCACTTGGCGATCAATTTGGAGCTCGACGTGGGCAACAGTACGAGTACCTTATCTCCCGGAGTGAACTCTCTAAGGCGCGTACCCTTGTTGTACAGGCGGGCTTGCCGTTCCTGGGCCTGCCGCAAATTCTCCGCGAGGGATTCCCCAATAGAGAGAGGAGGAGCCGGCGGCTCCTCACTCTGACGCGGAGATGACGTAGACGGCTCTGTGACAGCTGCTCCCGCCAAAGCAACACCGGGACCTCCCCCTGTCAAATGGCAGGACCCACTCTCGACTAGGCGTGTCATTAAACCCCGAAATCCCGGCCAATCAGTCCCCAAAATTAGAGAGTGGGTGAGGCGAGGATTAACCGCCGCCTTCACTATAAATTTTTCCCCTCTGAAAATAATGTGGACCGACACCAAAGGGTAGCTGTGAACATCCCCGTGCACACATAACACCTTCACCCCTTGTGCTCCCCCCAATGCCTCGTTTTGAACCAGGCTTTGGCGAATTGAGGTCTGATTACAACCAGAATCCACCAACGCCTGATATGTAGCCCCTTGGATACTCACCGGTATGTGATACGCTCCGGCCCGATCGAGGGCGGCCTCTGGCGCGTTGGGGATCCGACCCACCGCGCCCACTTCCATTGCCGTGCACTGCTGTTGAAGGTGGCCCGGCTCCCCGCAGCGCCAGCAAACCGGCCCGGGCTTTCCCTCTGCACCGGTGATCTGGGGCTCACTCACCTGAGGTGGGGGAGAGACAGACACAGAAGGGAGAAACGGGAGGGCACCGCGGGTGCGGCAGGCCGGCTGGGGGGGTGCCGGCCCCCACCTCCGCGGAGGGGGAATGGGGCGAGGACAGGACACATGAGGAGGGGGAGAGAGAGAGAGAGAGAAGAGGAGAGAAGAGAAGATACCATCTGCTGTCCTGCCGCCGGGACAGCCGCCAGATGATCCTCCGCCAGCTCGACTGCCTGATCCAGCGACGCCGGGCGGTGGCACTGGACCCACTCCACGGTTCCGGCTGGTAAGCGGGCGATGAACTGTTCCAGTACCACCTGGTCGACGATTCCCTAGGCGTCGCGATTGTTGGCCCTCAGCCACCGCCAGCAGGCGTCCCGGAGCTGCTGGCCGAACGCGAACGGCCGGCCGACTTCCTCCAGTTGCAGCGTGCGGAAGCGCTGGCGCTGTTGCTCCGGGGTGCGCCCCACGCGCTGGAGGACGGCCCGGCGGAGGTCCGCGTAGGCCAGCCGGCGGTCGGCGGGGAGCTGTAGCGCGGCCAGCTGTGCCTCTCCCGTGAGCAGGGGGAGGAGGCGCGCCGCGCGCTGCTCCATCGGCCACCCCGAGGCTTCGGCGACCTGTTCAAACAACGTGATGAACACCTCGGGGTCGTCCTGCGGGCCCATCTTGGTGACAATGAGGGGAGACGGGCCCGCGGCCAGAGCGCTGGTGGACCCCGCCGACGCGAGGAGATGCCGGAACGCCTCGCGATCTTCCTGCTGGGCCAGCACCAGGGCTTCGAAGCGCTGCTCCTGCTCCTTTCGGAGCGTGACGAGTGCCTGGTGCTGGCTTTGCTGAGCCATGGTGAGGGCGTGGACCAGATCGGCGAACGGGGAGGATTCCATGGGGCTGCTGGTTTGGTGCTCCACTGTCCCGGGTTTCGGCACCACTGTAAGAGACCCTACGTGTGGGTGGAGCACAGAGGACGGCAGGACAGAGATCAGGTTTTATAAATTGGCTTTATTGCCACACTTTTCAGTCTAACAATAACTCGCACAGACACACACAACCGGCGTCTGGTTCAGGGTTGAGATTCTTCTGCTCTCGCTCTCCCTCCTGATATAGGGCGCAGTCACTGGGAAGACACACAAACACAGGTTAATTGCTCTCAGGTGACGTGATTCTGCCACTTACCTTCCCTGACTCCGCCCTCCTGTCACAGACCGGCACTTGACCACGCCCCCGCTGCCACACAGTGTAACAATGTTCTAGCTATAGAAATAAAACTTACCAATTAATAAATTATTTTCTCACAAACATAATGCAAAACTGTGTTATATTACCAATATAAAATACACAGCTGATTTTCCCCTCCTCAGGTGCCTCACAGACTCCTCTCCCCTGTGCTCCACAGCTTTAAGCATTACACCAATTTTCGTATTTTCGCAGCTGTGAATGACATCAACCAAAAAAAGTAGGCGTACACCATGCTACTTTTTTTCCTTTGAATGGTAATAGACAACACAAAGACGCAATCGGACAGCAACTTTTTTTGTGAAAGTCTCTCTCTCTCTGAGGCACCTAAGGACAAAAAAATAATTCGGCTCCCCAACTTGGCTCCCACCGAAGAGCCGGCTCCCGTCGTTCACTTCAAAGAGCCGGCTCTTTGAACCAGATCGTTCGCGACCGACACATCACTACCGGTTTACTACTGACCCAGACAAGAGGGATTACAGCTGTGAAAAGACAGGATTGGGAGCCAACAGAGTACTCCAGACTTTGCAGTGATCATTTCATTTCAGGTTAGTTTATCAGTTAACGCAATTTTGATAAAATATATAGCAAAAAGTAAATGGGTCAGTGTTTGTTAACCCATCTGAGCAGTGAAACAAGGCAGTGTTAATTTGTCTAGGGTTGCATGTAGCAGACATCAGACATAAAACGCAATAACAGAGGCTAGAAAGAAACGGGACACAGAAATAAACAGGGAAATTAAGTAAAAAGAAAGAAAGAAAGAGAAAAAAAGAAAAAAAAGAGCGTGGATCTCCAAACACATGAGAAGCCTATCTTACGCACATATCACGCGGACTCCACACACGCATCGCGTCTGAAGTCATAACTCATCAGGGGAAATCGTGTCCGCATTGGCATGTTCAAAAAACAACCTCGCGTCAACAATGATACCACACGCAAGAAAAAAAAAAAACAGTCAGGCTACTCAACAACCAACCTGGGCCCTGTACTACGAAGCGGGTTTTCTGGCTTACCAGGGAAACTTTGAGAGTAACTTGATCACGTGCAGCTTAACTTCCCGATTAACCCATACTACGAAAGTTGGCTATGTTCAAACCGAGGTATGCTGCCATGGCAACTTACGCTGCATCTCAAACCTGCTCGTCTCAGGTTATGTTCTTGGTTAACCCGAGGTTTCCGATTAACCACACCCTTTTTAAACACCACCTCTCCACCGACATTTCCTCTAGAGACAATGCCAGCGTACCTGGATGACCCATGCGATATCGGAGCGCAGATTGTGAGGGGCTCTCTCCGGAGGGCGAGGGTATTTAGAGACCGCCAGAATCCGCTGGCATACCCGGACGATGTGCTTTATGAACGATATAGATTCTCAGTTGAGGGAATTCATTACCTTTGCCAGCTGATCGAGGCAGACGTCTGCAATGTAACCCGCCAAAGCCAGGCCCTCACAATCGAGCAAATTATGTGCTTGTCATTGCATTACTTTGCCAGTGGACAATATATGTATTCCGTCGGTGATGCTGAAAACCTCAGTAAGAACACGGTCTGTCGTATGATTCGCAAAGTGGTACTTGCCCTAAACAAACTGATGAATGCATTTGTCGTGTTCCCTGGGCATTTAACCGCACTTCAGATCAAATAAGGGTTTTATGCAATCGCAGGTAATTACTAATATCAAATTGTGTCTGTTTGCCTACTCTCATAGAGACAATTGTGACTGACAATTGATATGACTAACAAAATATACAGGTTTCCCAAGAGTAATAGGAGCCATTGACTGCACTCACATCCGCATCAGTGCACCCCTGGGAGAGCATGAGGCGGATTATGTGAATAGAAAATCCTTCCATAGCATCAACATACAGGTAAAAGGTCTACTTCATATAGGCCCACATTCAAATAGGTCATGTCCATACCTCAAATCAACCTGTCAGTACTGGTCTCATTTTGCATTAGGTGATGTTTTGTCCTTCACATGGGTTGGTGTTGTTCCTCATTTGCAGGGGTAACAGTGTGCTTGTACCTCAGTCATATCCCCTGTCCTTGCACAAATGTTTGATGTTCTTAGATGACATGTGACCACCAGTCGATGATAACAAGCCTGGATGCAAGATGGCCAGGGTCTGTCCACGATTCCCGCATATTTAGAGAATCCTCACTAGCTGCAGGATTCGAGGAAGGTAAGATAATCCTACATCTAATCCTTAAAACACAAATCATCCTGCATCAAAAAGATATCAGGACAATACAGAAAAGAGCTAAAATACCACAGACGTCCCTACTCAAACTTCATGGTATTCCTTAAGTAAAGAATAGTGAGCATCTTACAGTTGTTTGACACTAACTACATTTCTCTCCATTTCATACAAGGGCGATTTGATGGTATCCTGCTCGGGGACCGTGGATACCCATGCTTGAAACACCTCCTGACACCATTCGCAGACCCTCAAACAAGGGCCCAGAGAGCCTTCAATCATGCCCACAGTGTTACAAGAGCACGAATTGAGATCACGTTCGGCATATTGAAGGCTCGGTTTGCCTGCCTAAAAGGCCTGTGTGTGAGGCCAGAGAAGGCCTGTCAAATAACAGCGGCATGTGTGGTACTGCATAACATAGCCACCATCAGAAAAGAAAGGGTTCCCAATTATGTTCCCTCACCCCCCGATGTTGTTGACCCCATGACCCTGGACTATCCCACAGGCCGTTCAGTGAGAGAGGCCATCACAAACCAATTTTTCAGCCAGTAACACAAAATAAAGAAAAGCCAAAATCACCACTCATTCCTACTGTATTTATTTATTTAAGTTTTCCCGTTCCTGAAAAGAAAAGACAGAAAAGCCAAATGAATGCTTGCTTGCACACACACACACACACACACACACACACACACACACACACACACACACACACACACAATGTAATAATACCTTCTTCTCATGCTCCAACTTTTCAATTTCTAGTTCGAGCTTCCGAATTTGCAGCCTCTTTTTTTTGCAGTCTAGCTGTAACATTTTCTTATACAGGCTGCACACATTGTCCACTCTGGCCTACAGAACCCCCACCCCAGAATGAACATATTAGCCTAGTATGCATAACAGTCGGCAATGATGGACCGAAGAGGAAGAAACTGTACTTTGTGACATTGTGACATCCCTGGCAGGGAAGCCTCAGGAGGGGACAGGGGCAGCTCCAACTCCTCCTACAAAGGAACACAAGCACACAGACTGATTGCATCATTGATACAAGTCACACTTCAAATGCAGTACTGCTGAAGAGTAATGGGGCACCCTCCTAGAATATTGACACAGCATATAGTAGCAGTGGTAGAGTCTTTCAACCTGCATGTGGGTGTCGGATTTGGCCGTGAGGGTCTCCTCATCTTCCTCCTGAGAGAACATACATAAATCATAGGCTGCACCTACATAATTTATGAACACGACATAATGCATGCAATGTTAGCTATTACAGGTACCTCGGCCGGAGGCTCACTGGAGCCAGGTATGGGCTGTGGTGGCTGGATGGTCTCCAGATTGCTTCCTTCAACTGTACACACAACACATAAGACACGCCACTGATGAACGAGAAAACACACTTCTTACATGGAACTTGAATGCCATATTACCCCGCACGTAGAGGGTGGACATTTCCACAGCACCAGGGGTGGATTGTAGGCCTCCTTCTACCCCCTCCATGATTGGCCTACCGCTATTGTTGGCGAGTGCCAACTCCTCGGCCACGGTAAGGGCTTCTGGTGCCCTCCCTCCTCCCGTGCACCTGGCGGCCACCTTTTTCTTGTTGGCTGTGAAAGACAAGCATCTTTTCATTATATATGCCTCACACACACACACACACACACACACACACACACCATTATGAATGATGTTTTTATACTTCATTTTCACCTGTTGCCAGGTGCGTTTGGCACTGCTGTTGCCTCTGAAATGTTCACAGGACATACACCAACTTAGTCAAAGGGACTGAACAGTCAGTCATCCAAATTCATGTGACTCATGTGCACATATCAGCTTAAGTAGGCTACTCCATGAATTTACCATACCACATTTTATTCAGGATTTTTCAGACATTAAACAAGCTATATATGACTGGCGCCACGTCGAAGGACCATTTTCTGTGACTTGTGATTGATCATGAAGCTTTCTCTCATCCTATACTTCTGTTCTGGAACATGTAGAAGGGAGAATGTACTTACGCATTTACCCGATCGGCAATTCTTTGCCAACATGCTTGCCGCTCCTTATTGGCAGCCGCTGTGTTCGATTTTGCTCTTAATGTTGTTTTGAACTCCTCGTAGCTTTCCATTATGACAGCGCATTCTTCCTCCGTGAAGTACGGCGACCGTGCCATTGTGAACAGTGGTGATTTGCGCTGATAACCTCCCCTTTAACGTGAACGCGCATTAACCCTGATTAGGTTAAACCAGGTTCAACAAATCAACTTCATAACTGGCGTCATAGTACCGTTTAACCCCAAACAAGATAACCAGGTTTTGTCAACCCCAGTTTAGCGGGGGAACCCTGGGTTACTTCTGGGTAGGTTAACCTCCGTTCGTAGTACAGGGCCCTGGCAGCAGCAGTCGTTGTCATGCAAACACAACACTTCGGATATGCAAATGCTTCCCATTACACACGATTGCTATGTCAATAAACATCATTTTGCCAATATTTTAGAGACCCCCCCAACATTTCCCAAATCATGTTTTCAAAGGATCTCATGTCTGTTTCAGGGGATCTCGGATCCCCCGAGTAACAAGACAGTGTTGTGAACATAGCCTACCTTGTACCGTTTCAAACTGCTGGGGTCATCCTTCATCAAACTGTTGACTTCTGTCGACAACCTTGGCTCCATACCAAGGCTGGGTACAGTGTTTGTGATAAAAGACAGATCCAATTTAACATGAATCACAGCTTACTTTCTTGTTAAAATGTGCAAAGGTCTCCACCATCTCATACTGCCTTGCACTGAAGGACTTAAGCGTGCCGTCCAAAATGGCTGCATCACGTGACTTGGTCACGTGGGTGAAATACCTCAATAGAGGATGTGCAGTCACGTGACCCATCCATGTTTACTCCGCCATATTGGACGGCTTCAGGATTGTTTACCTTGCATGAGCGTAATGGATCCAGGGAGTAATCCCCAAGAAAATTCGGAAAATACCCCATCTACATCGCACGATTACTTGTCTAAGTTTGTTCAGCATCTTGAAGGTGACGTGAGGCAGCGTTACATGGAAAAGTGTTCCAGGTTGGGGATTGCAGATCCGTACAACTTGCCGCAATCCTTGTTCAGGGAAATTTGGAGCTGCGGTGCCGGCGATTTGCCCGATCTGGCCTACCACGACATTTACAATTTTCTTGTTAATCGTGAATAGTGTTACACTGGCAAAGCCCTCAAAGCTTACAAGAGCCTGGAAGCTTATAAATATTTTGTTGCGGGATGGGTATCCCAACTACACCTCTGGAAGGTTCCGAAGAAGAATGTCTACTTGATAACCTCACGGGTAAGTGGCATTAAGACGTTTATCATAAAGAGACTATGCAGGACGTTTTATCGTAAGAATGTTCGAAATCTAAACTCAGTTCCAGATAATGACAGGGTTGTAAATATGTATGTTTTTGTCTGAAAAATAAAATCACAAATCACCACTATCTTTATCTGTGCAGAATTATTATTCAATATCAGATATAAATGTATTAGATTACACCTACCTGATATGAAGTGTTCACTACAAATTCGGCTGGTAGAACTGGGGTACCAGTTTTCTCCTCGCACAGCAGACACCCATTTTGCGCATCTCTCTTCGTCTGCGGGGAATCTATAAAATGATAGGCCCTCCTTTTGGCCCTGTCTATTGGTACAACCAAATGCTGAACAAGATATAACCATTCTCGAAAGATCTACTCCCACACGCTTGATAATTAGAACGGGTTCGTCTAAGTTCTATGCGCGGCCACGCCGTCCAAGATGGCAGATAAACAAATATCACGTGACCTCGTGACGTCATGTGCACGCTCTCTATAGACATATTGTGTTGTTACTAAAGACCCTTCATAATTATTGTACTGAGCTCATTGTATGTCTCTCAGCATTGTGAAGGGGGAGCCTACGGACACTACAGAGATTGTCATTTTGACATACCATTTTGAATCATACCTCAGTAGTATTAGGAAGCTATATTGTGAACATGTTTGTTTTTTTCCCGATCTGGATACTTTGTAAATGAGAAATTCATTATAAACTAGACATTAAATGCAAATTTGACATCATGAGCTTGAAAAATTTGACAGAAAATATCTCAATAGTAAATCTGTCACACTGCAGACATTTCATGCGTGGTCCAACAAGATGTATATTTTGCAACAAAATGGTGTACTTCAGCCTGAAAGATGAAGAAATATGATACATTAGCACAAATCGTGCATCCAATAAGTTGAAATCATATTATATTACAATATAGAAGATGTACAACTTTCCTCACTGAAAAAATGAGACAAAAAAATCCATGAAATTGTAGCAACTATGACCCACATTCATTGCTGTCAAATTTTTATTATTGCAGATATCACTGTGAGGTTTTAGACATCTGACAGTCCTTGCGGTACTTTATCTGAAAACACTCAAACACGACAGTTATTCTGTTTCTATAATTCTGAAATGTGTGCATAATATTGTCAAACATGAAATGGCTCACATTAGTGATTTTCTGCTGACTGACATCAATATATTTATATAAAAGATATTTTGTACTACATATAAGTATGTAAAACAAATTTTAAAGAAAAAATATGTTCTGTTAATACCACATACCGATAATTTTTTAAATAAATAATCATCTGGATGTCGATAATTGTGGAATGGGGTCACGTGATCTGATACGCTACGTAATCGGGAATCAACTCTTTTTTTCCCAGGAAGTTTGAATAATAGCGGAGCTCCTGAGCGGAGCACCATACCTAAGAAAAAATGGTAAACCCATCGAGTCGATTTTTTGTGGTTTGTCCGTGTACGTGCACCACCACTCAAACACACCGCCTAGTGGTCAGTGTTAGTAATTACTAGTCATACACACCGCCTAGTGGCCAGTGTTAGTAATTACCAGTCATACACACCGCCTAGTGGCCAGTGCTAGCCAGTAAAGAAATAAAACAAAAGAGACTGGCTATGATATAAGAAAATTCTACAACCCAGAAACAGATGGGAGCTCCGCTTTTAGGCAGTGCCTAAATCTAAATATTTATTCATGCACAATTTACGTATTGAAAGTCTTTTCTACTTCTGCAATGGCCAAAAGATCGTTAACGTGTCAATAATTGTAGCCACTGCTCTAGTATAGACCCCTTTCACTGACGTCACCCGAAACCAGAAGTAAACAGACCCTGCGCCATTTTGGAAGACCAACAAATGCCGCTTTTCCACTACCAACGCGGCTGAGTTGGGCTGAGCCGTGCCGTGCTAAGTTGGGCTGAGTCGAGCTGAGTGGGGCTGTTGGAGTTGCATTTCGACTACAACCACGCTGAACCGTGCTGGCTGGAAGTGGGTGGACACATTGGGTGGAGTTAGCGAAAGTGGGTGGACATCATGTTTTGTCGTTAGGTGGCGCAAACAGTGACATCAGTGATCTTTTAAGCGGTAGTCTCACGACCCGGATAGTAAACAATAAACATGGAGTCGTTAGTGTTGCTGGTCTTGGTGCTGTGGCTTGTTGTCACCGACAATGCCAACAGATACTGGCAAGAGCGTATAGATGAGGCGAGGCGCATAAGGCTTCAGAAATTCTCGTAATTCGTAATTCTTCTTCTTCCGGGTTTACGGTGTTTACAGATCCCAGCGTGCTCGCGGGGCATGTGTGGGCATGTGAGGACACTCCTCCTCACCAATCAGTGCACAGGGGAGTGTCTCCTCACGCCCCTAGCCCCACTCGGCTCGGTTTGGCTCGCTTCAGCCCTACTCCAAAACCGTGCGAGTTTTGGGTGCTAAGCAGGGCTGAAGCGAGCTGAGTCGTGCCGCTCTGAGATAGTCGAAACGCGAGCCGTGTCGGGCTGAAGTGAGCCGAAGCGAGCTGAAGTGAGCTGAAAAAGGGTAGTGGAAAAGGGCCAAAACTCGTGATTGGGGGAAATAACGGCAGCGGTATGTGAACCCACGAGAATAAAGTGGAGTGGCAAACGACTTAAACAAACAAATCTGAGCTGTTTTATTTATGATTTATTGGCCCAACAGTAGACTTGAAAGAAACCTGTGTGAGACTTGGCAAAAAACTGTGGATATAATGGATAAGTCTGTGCATGATCTGCGGACACTTTGAGGTAAGCAAATGCAAGAAATTCAGATTTAAAACATACTAAATTGACCCCAAGTTGATAACTGTATGAGGAGCAAGCCTCCCAGACTTCTACAATTTAATAATAATAATAATAATAATAATAATAATAATAATAATAATAATTTAGGATGGGTTGGGGCTTGCTCTCCCTCCTATTATATAAATAAAGCATAGTTGTTGTGTAGGCATATATCATAAATACATATGTATAATTTGGATAAATTAACCTAAATTATGGATACCTTAATAGTAACAAAAAGTATTAATTTTTCAACTGAAAAGATATATTATTAAAAGATAAATATCAACAAGATTACCTTGGCCATAACTATGTGTAGGTTATTCTTAACAACAGCTGTAATATCACGAACCAAGCCGCTAACAACATAATTGTAAGCCTGTAGCCCTTTGTAGGCCTTCAAGTCATCAGCAGTGTAGGCACTGGGTGTAAACAACAAATAGTTTACAATGTCTGGGTAGCAAACAGATGGCAGAATTGGTGTCAGGTCCTCCTTATGTTTCCATTCTCCCTTGCCGCGAGTCTTATCATATGGGTCAAACCCATCAATCACAGTGAGTTTCTCCACATACCGTGCCCTTTCTGCAGCTGGTAATGTACTCACATAACCCGAATTATCATCCATCGTGTCACTTTACTCTCGCTCGTACTTTGTTTTATATTGTGAGTGCATGTACTTGGTCTTCCAATATGGCGCCTAACAAAATCTCGCGGCGCGGTGACGTCATGTGGTAGCCCTCTATAAAAACTATAAAAGATCAGACATCTCTATTTTGTTATAATTTTTGATAACAGCAATTACAAAACAGGTTCAATCAGGTTGAAGAATGTCCAACAAATGTTTATTTACATTAGTATCCTTTTCAGGAGTTATTCTTCACATAAACAGATTAAAGAATGCTCAACATCAATGCTTCGTTTCCTTTCTGCCATAGTGTGACTGACTAACTGGCAGAATCTGTTCCTCTGTGTGCTTACTACTGTCTCTCTATAAGCTATAGGGAGTGGAGCGAAAGGGCAGAAGGAAAAGTACAATTAAAAGAACAATTAAAAATAATAAATAAAATGAAGTTAATAAAATCGCGAATTAAAAATGACCTGTTATTGATTTTTAAATATATAGTTTTTTATAAATCTTTTTATTAGATTTTTTTGTTCACATCTAACAATATCTCACACATAGACTACACTGTATAAAAAGAGAGAATCTTATTAGACAAGACAGTTGGTTGTCCTACACAAGGTATGATGACAACATACTTAGCCTAAGCCAGAACAGTTTCTATGAACTATAGTTAACCCTTAACCCTTCCCACCCACCGTAAAGATTCAAACCGTTATTACGTACAAAAAAAAGGGGGGGGGGGGGGGGTAAATAAATAAATAAATAATAATAAAAAAGGGACAAATAAAAAATAAAAAAATAAAAATAAATACAAAATAAACAAAGGGGGGGGGCATCTAGTCACTTTAGTCTATCTGGGTGGATAGTAGTTCTGTTAAAATGTTCCAAAAAGGGTTGCCAGGTTTTGTAAAAAGCATCATCAGAACCCGCCAGTGAAAATCTAATCTTCTCAAGTTTAATACGAGTTAGGACCTCTCTAAGCCAGCTATTGTGTGAAGGTGGAAGAACATGTTTCCATTTAAACAAAATAAGGCGTCTAGCCAATAGGGTTGTAAAGGCCAGTACTCGACGTTTGGACACAGGGAAATTCGGTGACGAGAGTGGAGGAGAGCCAAACAAGGCTGTGCAGGGCTCAGGGTTAAGATCCACATCAAACACTATTGCAAGTGTGTCAAATATTTGGTGCCAAAAGCCAGTGAGGTTCGAGCAGGACCAAAACATGTGGGTGTGATTAGCAGGTGACTGCTTACATCTATTACAACTGTCACTGGTGCCTGGGTAAATCTTCGCCAGCTGGGCGTTTGTGTAGTGCACTCTAAAAAGAACTTTACATTGTAATAAGCTGTGCCTGGCACATATAGAGGACGTATGAACTAGGTTAAGGATTTGATTCCATTGATTGTCCGAGATTGGAGCTCCTATCTCCTGCTCCCAGGTCTGCTTCAGTCAGGTTGTTTGGACAGGGTTAAGGGAGCCAATGGAATTGTAAATCACAGAGATGGAGCGCTTTTGTGCAGGATCGAGGGTGAGCAAAGAATTGATCAGAGACCCGGGCAGGTGGTTGGGGAAGTGAGGATAGGAGGTTTGGACAAAGTGCCTGACTTGGAGAAAATGAAAAAAGTGAGAGTAAGGTAATTCAAACCTGACTGCGAGCTCTGTAAAATCAGTAAATACATTTCCTTTGTACAGGTCTTTGACATGTAATAAACCTTTGTTTCGCCAGATGATAAAAGTAGGGTCTGATAAGGGGGGGGAATAGATGGTTTTTAACAACCGGAGCTAAAGTTGAAGGCTCGTTCAAGCCATAATGTTTACGAGATTGATTCCAAATTTTCAGCGAGTTGGTAACAGGGTTCTGCAAGATGTTATGTTAAATCTTGAGGGGGAGCCGTGCAGTAAGGAGGGACTGTAAAGAAAACTTTGAGGACCGTAATTCTACCAGCACCCACAAGGGGCCTACGTTGGCTCCTCTATCAAGCCAGTGACTAATTTTGTTAATGTTGCATGCCCAATAGTATTGAATAAGATTGGGTAGTGCAAGACCGCCCTGCTTTTTCGGAAGTTGTAAAACAGCTTTACTAATACGGGGTGGCTTATTCAACCATACAAACAACGATATTGTCTGGTCTAGCTGTTGAAAGACAGTCCGTCTAATAAAAATCAGAATATGTTGGAACAAATAGAGAAATTTGGGAAGAATCACCTTAACCAGGTTGACTCTGCCAGTTAGGGAGAAAGGGAGGGAGGACCAATGAGTCAAATCTAGCTTACACTTATCAATAAGAGGGCAAAAATTTTTATTGAAAAGGTCTTTGAAAGAAGCAGTTACAAATATGCCAAGATATCGAAACCCCTCTGAAACAACTTTAAATGGGAAAGAGGATGGTGGCATCCTCCTAGACAGCTCGCTGACAGGAAGAAGTTCACTTTTATTAATTTGTAACTAGAGTATCTGCCAAACTGGGTTAGAATGTCTAAGATAACGGGGATGGACGAGGCCGGGTTTGACATAATAGCAGGTTATCAGCGTAAAGGGACAGCTTGTAGGTGACATAATTCCTGGTGATGCCCTCAACTCTCCCCTCCCCCTGAAGTCAGATGGCCAGTGGCTTGATAGCTAGAGCAAATAGGAGGGGGGGCATCCCTGTCTGGTACCCCAATGGAGGGCGAAAGGTGGCGATCTCAATCCATTCATAAGGATATGGGCAGTTGGAGAGTCATATAGCAGTCTAATCCATGCAGTAAAATCAGAGCTGAAACCAAATTTAAACAGGACGTAGTACAGATACTCCCACTCAACCCTGTCGAACGCTTTCTCGGCGTCTAAGGAAATTACCACCTCAGGTGTAGCGGGATTGGGGGAGCTGATAATATTGAGAAGTCTCCTGGTATTGAATGATGAGCTTCTTCCAGACATGAACCCAGTCTGGTCCTTGGAAATTAGGGTAGGTAGAGCTTGTTGCAAACGAGTGGCTAGGACCTTGGCCAGAATCTTTTGGTCCACATTTAAAAGTGAGATGGGTCTGTAGTTACTGCATTCAAGTGGGTCCTTATCTTTGTTTAATAAAAGAGAGATGTTGGCTTCTGATAGAGTTGGAGGCAAACTGCCGCTATTAAAGGATTCGTTGTAGACATTAACCAAATGGGGGCTATTAGGTTTGAATATGCTTTGTAAAATTCTACTACAAAACCGTCTGGGCCAGGGGATTTGCCATTCTGTAACTGCCCGATCGCCTCCTGGACTTCCACTACTGCGATTGGGGCGCCTAACTTATCAGCCAGATTGCAATCAACTTTAGGATACAAAAGCATCTCCAGGGGATTGTGGTCCTTCCAGGTTTCAGGTAAATACTCTGAGGTGTACAAATCAGAATAGAAATTCAAAAATGAATTATTTACCAACTTGGGGTCAGTGACCACTAATCCAGATGGCAATTTTATCCTAGGGATCAGTCTGGAGAGAGCTGTGGTTCTAGCTTGATGGGCAAGGAGTTTGCCCGGCTTATCTCCCATTTCGAAATAATGTTGCTTTGTTTTTAACAATTTTGTTTCAACCTTGGATGTTGACAAAAGGTCAAACTCAGCCTGAAATTTAAGACGTTGGTTGTAAAGAGAGGGATTAGGGGCAGTGGCATACTGTGTGTTGATAATGGCTAGTTGATCTGAGAGCCAGACCATCCTTTCTATGTCCGCTTTTTTCCGCCGAGAGGCAAACGAAATTGCCTGTCTCCTCAAATATGCTTTACACGCCTCCCAAAGAATGCTTCTTGTGATGTCGGGTGTCATTTGCCTGAAAAAATTAACTATTTCCTCCTGAAATAATTTCTTAAAATGTGGGTTGTTCAGTAAAAAGTGGGAAAGTTTCCACTGTGTGTGTGGAGGACTATGGTTTGGGAAATTTATGACAACAGATGTAGGAGCATGGTCTGAGATCACTATACTGTGATACTCGCTAGAGTTAACCCAGTGTAATAACCTATTATCAACAAGAAAAAAATCAATTCTCGAATACATACGATGGACATGGGAGAAAAATGAAAAGGCTTTGGTGGATAAGTTAAAAGATCTCCAAGGGTCACATAGGCCAAGCTGGTTTATAAAAGATTTCAATGTAGCAGCAGAACTGGACAGAGCAAGGGGACTAGCGGAGGACCTATCTAGAACCGGATCCTGAATAATGTTGAAATCGCCACCTATAATCGGGTAATGGCTGTCCATGTCCGGGAGGGAGGAAAAAAGACGAGTAATAAATTTGTCATCATCCCCCACAGGGGCATAGACACTCACTAAAATAACTGGGATGTCAAACAGCTTACCTGAGACAGCCACAAAGCGGCCATTGGGATCTTCAAAGGATTTTGATGGTTCAAATGCTATGTTCTTACTTATAATAATGGCCGCCTGTAGCGGGTATAACGTGTGGGTGGAGCACAGAAGACGGCAGGACAGAGATCAGGATGAATATCAGGCTTTTATTGCCACACTTTTCAGTCGGACACTTCAAAAGCAACACTCAGAGACTCACACACACACACACTCTGTAGTCTCCTCTCGGGAAGCTCCCCTCCGCTCTCACTCTCCCTCCTTAAACAGGGTGCGGTTTACTGGGGAGAACACACACAAAACACAGGTTAATTACACTCAGGTGTAGCGATTCTGCCACTTACCTTCCCCGACTCTGCCCTCCTGTCACAGACCGGCGCTTGACCACGCCCCCGCTGCCACATACCCCCACCGCCCGACTCAGGCCGGGCGCCCGTCCGGCCTGCAGCCGACTCCCCCCCCCTTGACGGGAGAGGAAGTCCGCGACGACCATCTGCGCCCCCGGCCTGTGGACCACCTTGAAGTTGAAGGGTTGGAGCGCCAGATACCAATGGGTGATCTGCGCGTTGGCATCCTTCATGTGGTGGAGCCCCTGGAGGGGTGCGTGGTCCGAACAGAGGGTGAAAGAGCGCCCCAGCAGGTAGTAACGGAGGGCAAGGACCGCCCACTTGATCGCCAGGCACTCTTTCTCGATTGTGCTGTAGCACCCCTCATGCACCGACAGCTTTCGGCTGATGTATAATACTGGGCGATCCTCTCCCCCCACCTGCTGGGACAAAACGGCCCCCAGCCCTCTGTCCGATGCATCCGTCTGTAACAAAAAAGGGAGAGAAAAGTCAGGGGAGTGCAAAAGTGGCCCCCCACACAGTGCAGCCTTTACCTCAGAGAAAGTCCGCTGGCACTGCTCCGTCCACTGGACCGGATCTGGCGCCCCCTTTTTAGTGAGGTCAGTCAGCGGGCTGGTGACGTCCGAATAATTAGGTATAAACCTACGATAATAGCCAGCCAGCCCCAGGAACTGTCTCACCCCCTTTTTGGTCTTGGGCCTCGGGCAGGCCGCAATCGCTGCTGTCTTATTAATTTGGGGACGCACCTGCCCGTTGCCCAAGTGGAAGCCCAGATACCGTACTTCCACCCACCCAATCGCACACTTCTTCGGGTTGGTGTGAGCCCCGCCCGCCTCAGCGACCTAAGGACGGCCCTCAGGTGTTGCAGGTGCCGCTGCCAGTCATTACTATAAATGATGATGTCGTCTAAGTAAGCGGCCGCATAGGTGGCGTGGGGCCGGAGGACCCGGTCCATCAGCCGCTGAAATGTGGCGGGCGCCCCAAACAGCCCAAACGGAAGTGTGACGAACTGGTGTAAGCCGAACGGTGTGGAAAAGGCCGTTTTTTCCCGGGATAATGGAGTCAAGGGGATCTGCCAATATCCCTTTGTCAAATCCAGTGTCGAGTAAAAGCAAGCCGTGCCTAGTCGATTGAGCAGCTCATCAATACGAGGCATTGGGTACACGTCGAATTTAGACACTGCATTGACTTTTCTATAGTCCACGCAGAACCGGACCGAGCCGTCGGCCTTGGGAACCAAGACCACCGGGCTGCTCCAGTCACTGTGGGACTCCTCGACGATGCCCATTTCGAGCATGGCCTGAAGTTCTTCCCGAACCACCTTTTTTTTGTGTTCGGGTAATCTATAAGGACGGCTACGCACTACCACCCCCGGGGGCGTCTCTATGTGGTGTTCTATGAGGTTGGTGCAACTGGGCAGGGGCGAGAACACATCCGAAAACTCGGCCTGCAACTGGGCGACCTCCGTGAGTTGGGTCGGGGAGAGGTGGTCTCCACAGGGGACCAGAGAGGTGCGAGATGCCAATGACCCTTTTTGGACCTCTGGCCCCAGCTCCGCCTTCTCCGGAACTACCGACACCAATGCCACGGGGACCTCCTCGTTCCAGAGTTTCAGCAGATTGAGGTGGTAGATCTGTAGCGCCCCCTCCCTGTCCGTTCGCCTAACCTCATAGTCGACGTTCCCGACTCGCCGTGTGACCTCAAAGGGTCCTTGCCACTTGGCGATTAATTTGGAGCTCGACGTGGGCAACAGGACGAGTACCTTATCTCCCGGAGTGAACTCTCTAAGGCGCGTGCCCTTGTTGTACAGGCGGGTTTGCCGTTCCTGGGCCTGCCGCAAATTCTCCTGAGTTAGGTGGGTGAGCATGTGGAGTTTTGCGCGCAGATCCATAACGTACTGAATTTCGTTTTTGCTCTGTGAAGGTCCCTCCTCCCAATTTTCCCGCAGTACATCTAAGATGCTGCGCGGCTTACGCCCATATAATAATTCAAATGGGGAGAACCCCGTGGAGGCTTGGGGGACCTCTCGCACTGCAAACAGCAAGGGTTCGAGCCACTTATCCCAGTTACGTGCGTCCTCACTTACGCATTTTTTGATAATATTCTTGAGGGTGCGATTGAACCGTTCAACTAAACCGTCCGTCTGTGGGTGATACACACTGGTGCGGATCGGCTTAATACCCAGTAGCCCATACAGTTCGCTCAGCATTCGTGACATAAATGAGGTGCCTTGGTCAGTCAGAATCTCTTTCGGGATTCCAACCCGGGAGATGACGTGGAAGAGGGCCTCTGCAATACTACGTGCGGAGATATTGCGAAGAGGCACCGCTTCCGGGTATCGCGTTGCATAGTCCACCAGAACCAATATAAAGCAGTACCCTTGTGTTGACCGATCTAATGGCCCGATGAGATCCATCCCAATTCTTTCAAACGGGGTCTCGATTAATGGTAGGGGGCGCAAGGGCGCTTTTGGAATGGCCGCTGGATTTACTAACTGGCATTCGCGGCACGCCGTACACCACTTACGGACGTCGCCGCAAATCCCCGGCCAATAGAATCGGGCCATTATCCGGGCGAGTGTCTTATCCTGCCCGAGGTGTCCCGCCATGGGATTAAAGTGAGCCGCCTGGAATACCAATTCCTGGCGGCTCTTTGGAATTAACAACTGGGTGACTCGCTCCTTCGTCTGAGTGTCCTGCGTCACTCGGTATAACCTATCCTTCAAAATGGAAAAATAGGGGAAGGACGGGGTGGAGTTCGGCTGGAGCGTTTGACCATCGATTACTCTCATTTGGTCAAATGCGTGTCGCAGAGTCTCGTCTCGCGATTGTTCCAGTGGGAAATCCGCGAGGGATTCCCCAATAGAAAGAGGAGGGACCGGGGGCTCCTCACTCTGTCGCGGAGATGACGTAGACGGCTCTGCGACCGCAGCTCCAGCCAGAGCGACACCGGGACCCTCGCCTGACAACCGGCAGGACCCACTCTTTACTAGGCGTGCCATCAACCCCCGAAATCCCAGCCAATCAGTCCCCAAGATCAAAGAGTGGGTAAGGCGAGGATTAACCGCCGCCTTCACTATTGATTTTTCCCCTCTGAAATGTATGTGGACCGACACCAACGGGTAGCTGTGAATATCCCCATGCACACACAACACCTTCACCCCTTGTGCTCCCCCCAATGCCTCGTCTTGCACCAGGCTTTGGCGGATTGAGGTCTGATTGCAACCCGAATCCACCAACGCCTGATATGTCGCCCCTTGTACACTTACTGGTATGCGATACGCTCCGGCCTGATCGAGGGCAGCCTCTGGCACGTCGGGGATCCGCACCACCGCCCCCACCTCCATCGCTGCACACTGTTGCTGCAGGTGGCCCGGTTCCCCGCAGCGCCAGCAAACCGGCCCGGGCCTCCCCTCTGCAGCTGTGTTCTGAGGGTCACTCACCTGAGGGGGGGGAGAGACAGACACAGAAGGGAGAAATGGGAGGGCACCACGGGTGCAGCGGGCCGGCTGGGGTGGAGCCGGCCCCCGCCTCCGTGGTGGGGGAATGGGGCGAGGACGGGACACGGGAGGAGGCGGAAGAGAGAGAGAGAAGAGGAGAGAGAAGACGATGTCATCCGTTGTCCTGCCGCCGAGACAGCCGCCAGATGATCCTCCGCCAGTCCTACGGCCTGATCCAGCGACCCCGGGCGGTGGCACTGGACCCACTCCGCGGTTCCGGCGGGTAGGCGGGCGATGAACTGTTCCAGCGCCACCTGGTCGATGATTCCCTCGGCGTCGCGATCTTCGGCCCTCAGCCACCGCCAGCAGGCTTCCCGGAGCTGCTGGCCGAACGCGAACGCGCTGCCGACTTCCTCCATCCGCAGCGCGCGGAAGCGCTGGCGCTGCTGCTCCGGTGTGCGCCCCACGCACTGGAGGACAGCCCGGCGAAGGTCGGCGTAGGCCAGCCAGCGATCGGCGGGGAGCTGTAGTGCGGCCAACTGCGCCTCCCCTGTCAGGAGGGGGAGGAGGCGCGCCGCGCGCTGCTCCATCGGCCACCCCGAGGTTTCGGCGACCTGCTCGAACAACGTGATGAAAGCCTCGGGGTCGTCCTGCGGGCCCATCTTGGTCAAGGTGAGGGGAGATGGGCCCGCGGCCGAGGCGTTGGTGGACCCTGCCGACGCAAGGAGGCGCTGGAACGCCTCTCGGTCTTCCTGCTGAGCCAGCACCAGGGCTTCGAAGCGGCGCTCCTGCTCCTTCCGGAGCGTGACGAATGCCTGGCGCTGGCTCTGCTGAGCCATGGTGAGGGCGTGGACCAAGTCTGTGAATGGGGAGGATTCCATGGGGCTGCAGGACAGGTGCTCCACCTTTCCCGGGTTTCGGCACCACTGTAGCGGGTATAACATGTGAGTGGAGCACAGAAGACGGCAGGACAGAGATCAGGATGAATATCAGGCTTTTATTGCCGCACTTTTCAGTCGGACACTTCAAAAGCAACACTCGGAGACTCGCACACACACACACTCTGTAGTCTCCTCTCGGGAAGCTCCCCTCCGCTCTCACTCTCCCTCCTTAAATAGGGCGCGGTTTACTGGGGAGAACACACACAAAACACAGGTTAATTACACTCAGGTGTAGCGATTCTGCCACTTACCTTCCCCGACTCCGCCCTCCTGTCACAGACCGGCGCTTGACCACGCCCCCGCTGCCACACCGCCCCTCTCGCCCTTGTAGAAAATTTGGAATGAAAAACGTGACTCATCCAAGATCTTTTAATACGTGAACTCTCAGAGGATTTAAGGTGAGTTTCTTGAAGGAAATAAATATCCCCCTTGAGCTGTCCCAAGTGTGAGATCACTTTGCCTCTCTTGATTATTCCATTGACCCCCTAACGTTCCATGACACGAACCTGCAGCCATGATTTTGAGGTGTATTTGTATTGTGCATTACTCACCTTTTATTAAATGACAATGTACGTGTTGATGCCCTGGGGGGGAGAAAAAAAGGAAAAGAGAAAAAAAGAAAAAAAAACCACACAACAAAAACCTCTATAAACACATTCAAAACCCCTACATAGCTTCCAGTTTCTTTATACTCACTGACCCCCATGACTTCACCACTCCCGCAGGATTAAATGTAGCCCATGTAGTACAGTCAACATTAAAGGATATGGGACATGGATTTTTACCTGGGCATAATTATGTATAAAGGACATAAGAAATGCCATCTAAATCACTGCAGGGCGTTAAAAATGTGAAAATCACCACATTATTCAAGTTTTTTTATACATCAGCGTAAAACAAGGATTCGTTAATGAGCTAGGTGGTCACGTGACCCGTGACGCAACAGAAACTTTCCAAGGAGCCAGCGCTTGGGAATCTAATATAAACAGGTTACCGAAATGGACACCATCGACAGTGACATTCCCGATGTTTCACAGAGATGTGAAGTTAGACCCTATCAATTCAAACTGATAGCTGGAAATTCACATGAACATAGATCTTGTCTTTACTCTGACGGGTCAGATGATTCTGAGAGAGTTCATTCAGCCCTCATGAAACTGAAAGTGGTCGGCTCGATAACACTTCCTGGTAAGTTAAAAACAATTCTGCTCAAAGGCTAATGATCTGTTGAAAGAAGTATTATTTTTGTATCATACATTGAAAGTTCATCATAGATCTAGCTAAAGTCCGTTGCAAGCTAGTTTTTTTTTTGCTGATATTTTTCGAGATTGATTGAGATACAATGCTTCCAGAGTCCGAGATGAAAACATTCAAAATGGCGAAACGAGTCAGAATTATGATAATCAATAATTGATACACCCAAAATTATAATACTAATCCTTACCTCGGCTTTCAGTTGCTTAGCGCAGACGTCTTCAAAAGGGGGGTCGCAAAATCGCACCGGATCACTCATATCAACAAAAATATTCCTGCCCTGTCCCCTGGCCTCCGTGCAGGGATGCAAACAGCGTGCCTTTCGGCGGATGCTGCCTTTTTCACGGCTGAATCATGCAGATCCGATTTTTTAAAAAAAATAGCGATATTAATTCATGAAACATGAAGTATAAGGATGAGAAAAAAACAGTTTAAATCGGGAAGCTGCGCACATTTGTGCAGCCTGGCGCAAATGTGCGCAGCTTCCCGATTTAAACTGTTTTTTTTTTCTCATCCTTATACTTCCTGTTTCATGTTTCATGAATCAATATCGCTCAGTACCTGAGTATTAATGTTGAAAGAATCCTCAGTGAAATGGTCCGAACACAGTTTGTGGGAAACAGTAGGTGCAAAGTTTTCTCAACAGGTGTTCTGTAAAGTTATCCTACCTCTTGGATTTGTCCTACCAAGCCTACTGCGCATGCACGAAGCCTACTGTGCATGCGCAGGTGAGCCCACACTTTCCTCAGCTTCGGGTCCTTGGGGAATGCAAAAAAACTTACTCCAGGGCATTTCCCATTGGAATTATTGCAACCATAAGCAGCACAATACACCATGATGTCCAATGTATGATGTCCAATGTACTTTAAAGACTATAAAAACAATTTTCTTGTCATCCACTTCTCCATTCATCTACCCGCTTGTGCTGTGCCCGAAAGTTTTTGTTACGTATGATCACGTGACAGCGGCTCTTCTGGTTGCAAAAAATGCATATCAGAAGTCGAGCAGAAATGCCATATAATCATCACGAATATAACGATTTTGCTGAATTTAATAGATGATTTTGTATTTGTTGATGCAATTAATTCATATTTTTAATGGAAAGAAACTGATATAGCGTGCTTTTATGTTTCATGTCCCATATCCTTTAACAGAAAAAAAAAGTTTCAGTGCCTCCCATATTATAAGGCCAAAACCCAATTTATTCACATGTGGGCATAATTGTTGCAGAAAAGAAAAGGGAAAAAAAACCCCAACGATCATTATGAGGACAAAAGAACAAAAACAACCCATGACTGTGTGAGTTTTCCTATTGTTCCACCTCTTCAAAATAGTAGAGGACAATATGACCCAGGGGAAAAGGAAAAACAAGACTAGAGAGGTTACATCTTCATATAACAAAAGAGAAGGGGAAACTACACACATTTATCCAGATTCAAACTGTAATATACCGGACATTCAGATATTACCCCTAATGGAAAATGAAAAGTATAATCAGTGATTAATAATTATGGCATGGCTAACTAAAACAAACAAAGATAAACTCCATACTCAGCATCAATTTAGCAAGCCCAGGTAAAGATTTGCAAATACTGAAAAGGTCCCAGTGTTCAAAAAAAAAAAAAGTAAAAAAAAACAAGCACCGTATGGCACTAGTAAGAGATCACAGTCACTATGTGTTTAATATTATCATCTCAAGACACTCTTACTTCGGCTGGGTGAGTCATCCCGAAGCCCGTGCCAGTAGTGGTATTAACGTTAGTCGTTAATAAATTAGTCCGTACATCAGTGCGGAGCCAGGCCACTGAAGTAACCTCAAGGGATGGGCATGGACTCCGCGAAGGCAACGGCTTCTTCAACTGAGAAGAAACGCTTCTTAGTGCCATCTTTCTTAGTGATTTGGAGCTTTGCTGGGTAAAGCAGAGCCGGCCAGAGGCCCAGGTTGTACAGCTTGGCCATGACATTGCAGTAAACCGCACGTTGCTCTAGGATGTCGGGGCAGTAATCCTCGTAGATGCAGACCGGCGAGTTGCGGTATTTCAGGTCGTTCCTCCATTTGCAAGCCTCCCGGATTATTAGCTCCTTAATCTGGTGCCGGTGAAGGCACACAATCACGGGTCTGGGCCTGTCTCCCTGTCGCGGCTTTGCAGCTAGGGAGTGGTGGGCCCGGTCTAGTTCCGGTGGGGTTTGCAGCACCTGATCCCTGAATGTCTCCATCAGGACATCCGAGAAGAAGGTTGTGGGTCATGGACCTTCTATGGACTCAGGTAGGCCGATAATCCTGATGCTGTCACATCGGCTTCGCCCCCCAAATCGATGTTTTTGTTTTTAAGCTTAGCACAGGCCTCTGATAAGGTAGAGCATGATGCTTCAAGGGCTAGGATGCGTTCATCAGTTAAATTGGCGTTGGACTCTAGACTCGCAATTCTTTCACCAAAGTCAGTCACTGTGGCCTGCACCGTATCAAGTTTAGCCTCAAGAGAGGTAAACGCCGACCTGAGCTCAGCAGACAGTGCTGCCGATATAGACTGGCAGTGGTTCTCCAGCAAGCTAGTCAGAGCAGACATGCTAATCTGATTAGTCGTGGCGAGCGAGTCATCACTCGCAGCTTCTCTTTCTTTAGCCAGCCTGGTTCCAGAGGCCATGAAGCGTAGAGAATATTACTCACTCTTACAAGGAATTCAGGTTGGGTTTGGGATATGAAAAGTTATGTTTTTTCAGGTCAGTGCGGGAGAGCGTGATACGTGCATCTACTCCATTCCCCTCTCCACCGGAAGTCCCATCGATTTTTAAATATGAGGATTGATTCTCAAATCAGAACCATCAGGAATTATCAATCCACCCAACATCACTACACAGGTATAAAACTTTAAATGTTTAGATAACACTGTTTCGGTCATGTCTTTCATTCCTACACATGAAGCCAAGTTAACTGCTACTGTAAGCATATTCCTTTTTGCTTTCCACATTCTTTCTCATCCAAATAAAGCGACTTTTTAGCCATGTGAATATTTTTTTAGTCCTGTCTCTCCTACTGCTTAATACTACAGCCACTGGTGGTTTATTAACAATGGCTGACAAAGATACCCAGTTTAGTTCAATTTTCTTGTCTGATGTTGGCTACATTCAGTGTCTGGGTTTGACAAGTGTATTTATTAATATATTATATATAACAGAAAGGAGCAGCTGTGTGGATCAGTAAACAAACTTTGCATCCCAAATGTTCACATTTTAAATTTATGCATCCTCAAGGACTTGCACACAATGTTTCCAAACTTGGAAGGAGACTGCAGAGCTTAGAGTACCACTTGGGACAGGGTCAGAGTTCTGGAGAACATCAAGAGTACCAAATTCCTTGGTATTCATCTGGCAAAGAACCTCACCTGGTCCCTCAACACCAGCTCCATAGCCAAGAAAGCTCAGCAGCATCTCTACTTCCTACGTAGGCTGATGAAAACCCATCTCCCATCAGCCCATCCTCACAATATTCAACAGAGGGACTATTGAAAGAATTCTTAGCAGCTGCATCACAGTCTGGTTTGGGAATTGCACTGTCTCAGATTCATTCTTTATATAAATTATATGTACAATGTATCTAAGCTATTTAAGATGGTATTATTTGCAGATGACACGAATATGTTTTGTTCTGGAACAAATTTACATGAGTTAGAAAACAATCTCTTCAGAATTGTGCAGGTTAAAAAGTTGGTTTGATCGAAATAAATTAGCATTAAATCTGTCTAAAACAAAAATCATGTTATTTAATAATTATAAAATAAATAAGGCAATAGATTTACAGGTAGATGGTGTTGACATTGAAAGAGTTTCTAATAATACATTTCTTGGGGTAATAATAGATGATAGAATTACTTCGAAATCATGTATAAAATACATACTAATTAAACTATAAAGAAGCATATCTGTTTTGAGTAAAGCTAAGCAAGTCCTGGACTATAATTCACTCCGCATTCTTTACTGTTCCCTGGTTTTACCGTACTTAAATTACTGCTCAGAGGTGTGGAGAAATACATATAAATGTTCATTTCATGCAGTAACTATACTTCAAAAAAGAGCTATAAGAATAATTCATAGTGCTGGTTACCGAGATCATACTAATTCACTATTCTTAAATTCAAAATGTTTAAAATTCAGGGATATTATAGAATATAAAACTGCCCCAATAATGTACAAAGTAAGGAATTATAAAGTGCCAAGGAATATCCAATGTTCTCGGATAGAGAGGGGGGCTATAATTTGAGGGAGAAATTGAAATTTAAAGCTTGCAGTGTGAGTTAAAAATGTTCAGTATCTCTATTTGTGGAGTAAAGCTATGGAAGTGTTTGAATGTGGAGCTCATGAAATGTTCAACTATAAACCAGATCAAAAAAAGGTATAAGGAAAAGATTTGAGGTATAGGGAGGAGGAATTACAATAAAATTCTATTGATAATATGTGTATATATGTGTGTATGGGTACATAAGGATATATATTTTTATATCATAATGAGTAAATATATATATATTAGTGCTGTCAAAAATGTCGCGTTATTAACGCGTTAACTTGACTCAATTTTAACGGCGATAATTTTTTTATCGCGAGATTAACGCTCTGTGACATGATGCCACGCCCCGCACAGCCAGAGTCCTCTGCCCTCCCCCGAAGAGCCACGGTGCTCGGCTTAGGTTTCGTTTTCCCATCGGCGGCTCCAGCCCCACTTTGCAGTGGCTGTGACAAGACGTGTTATGCTCTGCAATAAAAAAAAAAAACATTGGTACAACCAGTGTTCAAACTATGCCGATATTTTCGGGGGGTCCCTTTTTTTCCCTGGGGGGGGTGCTTGCGCTTGTCTCAGAGCGCGGCTCTCCATCGCGCGCTCACTTCGGATATGCAAATGCTTCCCGTTACACACGATTGCTATGTCAATAAATATCATTTTGCCAATATTTTAGAGACCCCCCAACATTTCCCAAATCATGTTTTCAAGGGATCTCATGTCTGTTTCAGAGGATCTCGGATCCCCCGAGTACCCCCGTAGTTCAAACGGTGAGCAAGCCCATTCACTTTTTTATGCTGATAAGAGAATTACAATGGTTTTTCATGTGACAAAAATGTGCGATTAAATTGCAATTAATCACGAGTTAACTATGACAGTCGCAACATTAATTGCGATTAAATATTTTAATCGCTTGACAGCACTAATATATATATATATATATATATATATATATATATATATATATATATATGATATCACGAGAGGCTGGCTGGCTCTCAGCGGGACCCTTCAATCAGTGCAAGGACACAGAAGTTAAAATAAATCAAGATTTTTAATGTTATGCCAGGAAATTAAACAGAAAAGGTAACTCAAAGTTCAATGCTCAAACGAAGATGTATTCCCAAAAGTCAACTCAAGCAATGTCTCTGGCTTTAGAACAACAAAATTATAGGCAGGTCTCCTTCAGTCCAATATCCCGTTCTCAGAACAAACAAAATCTTCTGCCTTACTTTGAGTCCAGTCAACAATCCCTGTAGTCTTTAGCCTGGTGGCAGCCCAGTAGCAGGCGTCCGTAACACAGGGAAGTATTTCAGTGCAAAATCCTTCAGGTAAGAATTCCAGATAAGCTTTACTCTGCCCAGCAGGTTCCACTCAGCAACGGGAGTCCATGAACCTCTCACCTCTCCCCTCCACTTCTTCTTCTTCTTTTTGAATGGCGGTTGACAACGACTTCAGTGTATTACCGCCACCGCTGGACTGGAGTGTGGAACAGTAGTTGCCTCTTCTAAAAAATTAAATGCGTCTTATTAGACCTGTCTCTTTCAAAAAAGTAAACAAAAAAAAAAAATCTTCCCATTACTTCTTTGTAAAATATTTTTTAGTCTGAATGTTGTATCATTGGCCTCTACGGGTTCAATAAAAACCTGTCTCTCTTGCTGGTATTTCCTACAGTGAATCAGGACATGCTCTACAGTTTCTGGGCTTCCCATGCAGAATTCGCAGTTACCATCAGCGTGCCTGTTCATTTTAGCGAGAGTGCTATTCAGCTTTGTGTGCCCCATTCTCAGTCTGGCCAACACCACTTCTTCTTACCTTGCACCCCCATCACCAACAATTTTCGAGACTTGAGGCTGAATGTTAAAAAGATGCCTCCCAGTGGGCCCACTCTCCCAGAGCTGCTGCCATTTACTGTTAATTTTGGTTTTAATTATGCTCTTTACTTCTGCCTTGCAATACTTTATGTGCGTATCTATATTCTCTTTGCTTGCTGCTCTTTTGGCATATTTATCTGCCATCTCATTCCCATCAAACCCTATGTGAGCAGGAACCCATAAAAAAGAACACTTAAAACCCGTCTTTAGTAACGCACTTGCCAGCTGAAGAATCTCAAATAGAATGTCATCCCTGGTTGTTGAGTGAGAGAGCTGAATACTTTGAAGGGCTGAACTAGAGTCAGATGCTATAACTATTTGCCTGTTTCTCATGTCATTACCCTCTAACCAAAGCAGGGCAAACCATATGGCTACCAGTTCTGCTGTGTATACCACCAGATCGTCTGTCAGCCTCTTATATATGGCCAACCCAAGTTCAGGGACCACATGCGCCACTCCCACCCTTTTGTCTGTGCCCTTTGAGGCATCTGTGTACAAAATCATACACTGGTTGTAGTGTTCTGATATGTACCCACTCACTCTCCATTTGTCCATTTCACCCTCTTGCCTTTCCTCAAGCAGCCCAAAGTCCACTTTTAATTCTTCCAATGTCCAAGGGGGAACTATAGGGTATGACACTGTTGGGGCGATATCAAGTCCACTTAACCCCATGCTCTCGACCCTGTCCTTGACAGTCCACCCAAAGCTCCTCCCTCCCTCATGTAGTCGCTCTTGACAATGAGTCAGGACTGGCTGTACTATGTGACTCTCATCATGACCCCCGAGATTAGCCCAGTATACCAGGGCAAGCTGCTCCCTTCGCAGCTGTAAGGGCATTTCCCCCACCTCAACCTGAATTGTGTTCACTGGTGAGGTTTTGACTGCTCCACAGCATATTCTCAAGGCTTGATTATGCATTAGATCCAACTTGTGCAACATTGACTTAGAGGCCGACCCATAGGCTATACATCCATAGTCAAATACTGACCTCATTAGTCCAGTATAAATTGCTCTCAGTGCTCCCCTTGATGCTCCCCATTCAACCCCACACAGACATCTCATGACATTTAGAATTTTTTTGCACTTATCCACCACTTTCTGGATATGGAAGGCCCAGGTCAACTTCTTGTCAAACCACACCCCCAGATATTTAAAAACATCCACTCTTTCCAACTCACTCCCTGACAGGAGGATTTTTAGCTCAGGATTTACACTTCCCCTAGAGAAAATCATCACTTTTGTCTTCTCTACTGAGATTCTAAATCCCCACTGAACTGCCCATCGATGGACTTCATTTACAGCTTCCTGCATTTTCTTCATAATGAATTTCAAGTTCCCCCCCCCCTTCCACATGGCTCCATCATCAGCAAATAAAGCTACCCCATCAGGCCCCTGCACATTTTTAAATATTTGGTCAATCATGATGTCGAACAATAGGGGACTAATTATGCTCCCCTGAGGAGTGCCATTTTCTGCAATATAGCTGGAACTAACTTCTCCATTTATTTTGACTCTTAAACGCCTTTCAGTCAGGAATGCTTCTACCCATTGGAGCATCCTGCCCCCCAGCCCCAATTGCTGCAACTTCATTACCAGGTCTCTTGTCCAAAGCATATCATATGCTTTTTCATTATCAAAAAACACTGCAACCACTGACTCTTTGTTTACTTGAACTCTCCTAATAGCATCCTCTAAACAAATGACTGGGTCCATGGTGCTTCTTCCTCTCCTAAAACCACTCTGATAGCTTTGGAGAATTCCCTCAGTCTCCGCCCAATAATTCATTCTTTCAGTTATCATCTTTTCCATGGTTTTTCCCACCTGGGAGGTTAAGGTTATTGGTTGGTAGCTACTCGGATTATGAGGGCCCTTCCCAGGTTTCCTGATGGGTACTACTAGAGATTCTTTCCACTCCCTAGGAATTACCCCCTGTACCCATATTCTATTGAACAGCAGCTGTAGCTTTTCTTTTCCCTGGTCACTCAACTTATTTAGCATTTCATAGCATATTGTGTCCTTCCCTGGGGCAGACTTCTTTACCTTCCTTAGCACCTTATTTAGTTCTGCTTTTGTAAACAGGGCATTCATCCTCCCTTCTGCCTGATCATCACTGACATTCACACCGGTGTGCCGTAAAATTGTATCCTCCCTTCCTTTCTTCTCCTCCTGCCTCAGGTTTTCAGAACTATGCACTTTGGCTAAAGTTCTTGCAATAACTTCTGCCTTGTCATGACTTGTAGCTGCCACTTCCTCTCCATCCCTGATCAAGGGATAGTCATAACTTTTTTGTATACCTTTCATTTTCTTAATTGTACCCCACACTCTCTCAATGGGGGTTGTACGCCCCACCGAGTTACAAAAATTCTTCCAATACTCCTTTTTTGCCTTTCTCACTGCTCTTTTCACTAGAGCTTGTGCTTTTTTGTACTCAATCAAGCATTGATAGTTATGGGACCTTTTCAACAACCTAAACATTCTGTTCCTCTCCTTAACTGCCTCCTGACATTCTTTTGTCCACCATGGCACTATCCTGTTTAGGGGCCTTGGTACTGACTTTGGGATAGCTCCCCCTGCAGCAGCCACTATACCTGAGTTAATTTCCCCCCACAACTCTTCTACACTCCCATTTTCATCAACCAATGATAAGAATTCATCGCTCAGTTCTGTATATTTCTCCCAATCAGCTCTTTCCAGTAACCATCTGCCCCCTCCTGTAACCCCTTCATTTTGCACCTCTACCCCAACCTGAACCCTAATGGGGAAGTGGTCACTCCCCATTGTGTTCCCATTTAAAACCACCCACTCACACTTGTCAGCCACATTCCTGGACACTATGGTTAAATCTATTGCTGATTCTGTCCCTTTAGAGATGTCAACCCTGGTGGCTGACCCATCATTTAGGCAAACTAATCCTTCTTCATCCATGTATTCTTCCAGCACATTACCATTAACATCATTCTTGTCACCCCACAATGTGCTATGTGCATTAAAATCTCCACACCAAATTCTTTTCCCAGACATTTCCTTACCAATTCCTTCAAGTGACCCTAATTCCAGCTGCCTACAAGGGTTATAAAAGTTCACAATCGACACTTTCCCTTCTTTAGACCATACTTCAATAATGACGTATTCCAAGTCTTCCCCTTTCCTTACCTCACTAAACTGAAGACCCCTCTCAATGAAGGTGATAACCCCTCCACCCTTGCCAGAGTCCCTGTCCCTCCTTACTGCGATAAACCCCTTTATAACAAAGTCTAGCTTGGGGATCAGCCATGATTCTTGAATGCATATAACATTAGGCATCACCTCCAGCTTCTCAATATACCTCTTAAATTCTTGCCCATTAGCAATCAGACTCCTTGCATTCCACTGAAGGATGTGCAGCACCATCAAAATGTCACTAATGGCTCTAAGCATGATTGCGATTGAGATGTGTTCATGTCATTACCAGCAGTTGGCTCATTAAGAGCTTCTACAACAGTTTCCCATTCCAGACCTTCAATATCCAAGAACTTTTTGGCAGACTTAACTATAATCTTAATCCTGTCAGTCCTGCTCCTATACTGAGCAGTTCCGTTAATAACATCAGTCATAAAGAGCACAAAATCAAGTTTCTTAACAATAAGAGAATCATCTTGTATTTTTTTACATGTCGTGCACTCTACCTCCTTCCTGTTGTTGTCACTCTTTGTCATAGGCACTAGTCTGGGAACTCGCTTTACTGCTTCTGTGCATGACATTCCTTGCTCCACTTTAATTCTCTGAACTTCTCTCATTCGCTTAAACACCTCGCATCCTCCATACGCTGCCCTATGATTGCCCCCACAATTACAGCATTTTTGAGTTGCCCCCTGTGCACATTCTCCATACTTGTGTTCACCTCCACACTTGCTGCATCTCGTTTTACCATTACATACGGCCGCTACATGCCCATACCTTTGACACTTGAAGCACCTCAGCGGAGGAGGGATATACATCCTAACATCATAACACATGAAACCAATAAAGACCTTTTGCGGGAGCCTCATTTCATCAAAAGTTAGTAACACGGACAGGCTGTCCTTCAATACACCATCCCTCTTCATCTTCAGGCGCTTTGCCTCTTTTACTTTGACATTTCTTATGCTTGCAACCAATTCCTCCATTGAATCCCATTATTACTCCTCTAATCAGCTCCTTATCTTGGCCAACCACACATTTTACATTCTGACCGCAAAACTCGGTTATCTTTACTGCTCTCAATTGTTGTTCTTCATCCACACACTCTACCAGAAGTGCCCCAGACCTTGTCTTACTAGCACGTACAACTTCGCCCAACTCTTTATGCACCTGTTTCGTCAATTGGATAGGACTCCAACCCGCAAAAGATTCCCCCTCATTTACAAAACTGAAAAATACCTTGTATGATTCCTTCCTCACAGATGAATCCATATCCTCCATAATTATCCTTTGATAAGAATTCCCTTTTGATTTTTTACGCTTGGGTCCCCCATCCTCACCATACCCGCGCTCAGGTTCGTCCATCCTACACTTCCTACTCCATCACTTCCTACCGGCAACTCCTGACCATTCACAGTCCAGCGGCCCCCTCGCCCCAACCACGCTCCCTCCGGACACCTCTCCCCTCCAGCTTCACACTGAGAGTTTTAAACTCTCACAAAGTCCTCTTACTCATTAGGCCTTCACTGGCCACAGGTGTGCTGCCATGTTGTGTGCTGAGGGGTGAAGTTCCTAACTCCACCACCAGATGGAGTTATAGCTGCCAGAAGTTGGCGCCATCTGCGTGTGACGTAGCGCCCCTCGACGACACAGCCTCTCGGGATATCACTATCTATCTATCTATCTATCTATCTATCTATCTATCTATCTATCTATCTATCTAATGATATTATGGGTGTCTGTGTACATATGGATATGTGTATAGTTATATGTATATGTGTATATGTATGTACTGTATATATGTATTGTATGTGTGTATGTATAACATACTAAGTATCTGTATATATGATTGATTTGGTCTATATTATACCATGTTGGTATGTCTTGGTATGTTTTCTTTTTTGTTTGTTGCTTTTGTTTTCTTTTATATATATTTTTATTATGGCGGAAAGTGACGTTTGATTAGCGGTGGTATAGAGGAGTCTCTCTTCCCTCCATCAAGGACATTTATACCACACGCTGCATCCAGAAAGCTACCAGCATTGTGGATGACCCCATGCACCCCTCATGCAATCTCTTCACCCGCCTGCTGTCTGGAAAAATGTACCGAAGCATTCGGACCTTCATAGCCAGGCTTTGTAACAGTTTCTTTCCACATGCCATCAGACTCCTTAACTCTGAGGGACTGGACTGATAACACACGCACAGTTGATCACACCACTCCCACTGCAGACTTTGTACAGTGAACAACAATGCACAATTACTTTTTACAATATTTACATACAATGTTTACATACATAATGTTTACATCTATTTATTGCCTTTAACATATACTACCTCAAAACACACACTCAACTTTCCGCACATTAACAGTAACTACAGTGGTGCTTGAAAGTTTGTGAACCCTTGAGAATGTTCTATATTTCTGCATAAATATGGCCTAAAACTTCATCAGATTTTCACACAAGTCCTAAAAGTAGATAAAGAGAACCCAGTTAAACAAATGAGACAAAAATATTACACTTGGTCATTTATTTATTGAGGAAAATGATCCAATATTCCATATCTGTGAGTGGCAAAAGTATGTGAACCTTTGCTTTCAGTATCTGGTCTGACCCCCTTGTGCAGCAATAACTGCAACTAAATGTTTCTGGTAACTGTTGATCAGTCCTGCACACCGGCTTGGAGGAATTTTAGCCCATTTCTCTCTACAGAACAGCTTCAACTCTGGGATGTTGGTGGGTTTCTTCACATGAACTTCTCGCTTCAGGTCCTTCCACAACATTTTGATTGGATTAAGGTCAGGACATTGACTTGGCCATTCCAAAACATTAACTTTATTCTTCTTTAACCATTCTTTGGTAGAACGACTTGTGTGCTTAGGGTCGTTGTCTTGCTGCATGACCCACCTTCTCTTGAGATTCAGTTCATGGGCAGATGTCCTGACATTTTCCTTTAGAATTCGCTGGTATAATTCAGAATTCATTGTTCCATCAATGATGGCAAGCCGTCCTGGCCCAGATGCAGCAAAACAGGCCCAAACCATGATGCTACCACCACCATGTTTCACAGATGAGATAAGGTTCTTATACTGGAATTCAGTGTTTTCCTTTCTCCAAACATAACGCTTCTCATTTAAACCAAAAAGTTCTATTTTGGTCTCATCCATACACAAAACATTTTTCCAATAGCCTGGCTTGTCCACGTGATCTTTAGCAAACTGCAGATGAGCAGCAATGTTCTTTTTGGAGAGCAGTGGCTTTCTCCTTGCAACCCTGCCATGCACACCATTGTTGTTCAGTGTTCTCCTGATGGTGGACTCTTCAACATTAACATTAACCAATGTGAGAGAGGCCTTCAGTTGCTTAGAAGTTACCCTGGGGTCCTTTGTGACCTCGCCGACTATTACACACCTTGCTCTTGGAGTGATCTTTGTTGGTTGACCACTCTTGGGGAGGGTAACAATGGTCTTGAATTTCCTCCATTTGTACACAATCTGTCTGACTGTGGATTGGTGGAGTCCAAACTCTTTAGAGATGGTTTTGTAACCTTTTCCAGCCTGATGAGCATCAACAATGCTTTTTCTGAGGTCCTCAGAAATCTCTTTTGTTCGTGCCATGATACACTTCCACAAACATGTGTTGTGAAGATCAGACTTTGATAGATCCCTGTTCTTTAAGTAAAACAGGGTGCCCACTCACACCTGATTGTCATCCTATTGATTGAAAACACCTGACTCTAATTTCACCTTCAAATTAGCTGCTAATCCTAGAGGTTCACATACTTTTGCCACTCACAGATATGTAATATCAGATCATTTTTCTCAATAAATAAATGACCAAGTATAATATTTTTGTCTCATTTGTTTAACTGGGTTCTCTTTATCTACTTTTAGGACTTGTGTGAAAATCTGATTATGTTTTAGATCATGTTTATGCAGAAATGTAGAAAATTCTAAAGGGTTCACAAACTTTCAAGCACCACTGTAGTTGTACCAGTTGTGCAATGTACTGTCTGTGCTAGTTGTCGTTTTTGCATTGTCCTTGTTGTCTGCATTATGTTGCCGATGTTTGCACTTTATGTTGTTGTAACAACTCTACAGCTTGGGGGAAACAGAGGAGCTGCAAGCAGGCTTCAGAAAAGGCTTCAGAAATGTTATTTTTATTTTTACACTTTTCAGTGACAACTAACACATACTTTCACACAAACACACACGCGGGGTGACCCAGCTCTCTCTCTCTCTCTTGTTCCTGGCTGTCTGAAAGACACACAGAGTTAATAGACAGCCAGTAATTCGACACAGGTGCACCTCATCACGTTACCTTCTGGTTCAACCTGCCTCCTTGCCATTCACACCCAATGTTTGACCATGCCCCTGCTGCCACATACCCCCACCGCCTGACTGAGGCTGAGGAGCTGTCTGGCCTGCAGCTGACTCCCCCACCTGATGGGAGAGGTAATCCACCACCACCATCTGTGCCCCTGGCTAGTGGACCACTTTGAATTTAAAGGGCTGAAGGGCCAGATATCAGCAAGTGATCCACGGGTTGGCATCCTTTATGCGGTGGAGCCGCTGGAGTGGGGCACAGTCGGAACAGAGGGTGAATGAACATCCTAGCAGGTAGCACTGGAGAGTGAGAACTGCCCACTTGATGGCCAGACATTATTTTTCTATCATGCTGTACTTTGACTCATGCATGGAGAGCTTGCAGCTGTTGTACAGCACCAGGTGCTCCTCCTCTCCCACCACTGGGGACAAAACAGCCCCAGCCCTCTGTCTGATGGATCAGTCTGTAAAACAAAAGGGAGAGAAAAGTCAGGAGAATGCCCCCACACAAAACCGCCTTTACTTGAGCAAAAGCCTGTTCATATGGCTCCATCCACTGGACCGGATCTGGCGCCCCCTTTTTAGAGAGGTCAGTCAGCGAGCTCGTGACATCTGAAAAGTTAGGCACGAACTGCCTATAATAGCCAGCCAGCCCCAGGAACTGCCTCACCCCCTTTTTGGTCTTAGGTCTTGGGCAGGCTGCAAATTGCTGTAGTCTTATCAATTTGGGGACGCACCTGCCCATGACCCAAGTGGAAGCCCAAATACTGTACTTCCACCCATCCAATTGCACACTTCTTTGGGTTTGCTGTGAGCCTAGCATGCCTCAGCAACCTCAGGACCACCCTAAGATGCTGTAAATGCCATTCCCAATCATTACTATAAATAATTGTCATCTAAGTAGGCCGCTGCATACGCATTGTGGGGACGGAGAATTCAGTTCATGAGATGCTGAAACGTTGCTGGAGTCCCAACAACCCGAAAGGAAGGGTGACAAATTGGTGTAAGCCAAATGGAGTGGAAAAGATCATTTTCTTGTGGGATAATGGAGTCAAGGGAATCTGCCAGTATCCCTTTGTTAAATCCAGTGTCGAGTAAAAGCGAGCCATGCGTAACCGATTGAGCAGTTCATCAATGCGAGGCCTTGGATATGCATCAAACTTAGACACCACATTGACTTTTCTATAGTCCACACTGAACTGGACCAACCCGTTGGTCTTGGGAAACAAGACCACTGGGCTGCTCCAGTTGCCGTGCGACTCCTCAATTACTCACATATTAAGCATAGCTTGGAGTTCATCCTGAACCACATTTTTCTTGTGCTCGGGGAACTGATATGGGTAGCTGCGCACCATCACCCCTGGGGGAATCTTAATGTGCTGTTCTATTAGGTCAGTGCGACTGGGGGGCGCAAGAACATATCACAGAATTCCTCCTGCAACCTAATCACTTGTGGGATGGTGAGAGATGGTCCCCACAGGGGACCAGGGTGAATTGGGCCACACTTTTTCATATTACCTCCGGTCCCAGCTCCACCCTCTCTGGAACTACTGTCGCCAGAGCCACGGGAACCTCCTCTCACCGCAGTTTCAGGAGATTGAGGTGGTAAATTTGACATGTCACCCCTATCTGGCCATTTGATCTCATAGGTCAGCCTCCCCAATTCGCCGTGTGACCTCAAAGGGCCCTTGTCACTTGGCGAGCAATTTTGAACTTGAGGTGGGAGGTAAAATGAGGACTTTATCTCCTGGTTCAAATTCCTTTAGATATGCCCCTCTGTTGTACAGGCGAACTTGACATTCTTGGGCTTGGAGCAAATCCTCCTGGGTTATGTGACTCAGAGCATGGAATTTTGCTCTCAGGTCAAGAATGTATTGAATTAAATTTTTGATTTGAGAAGGCCCCTCCTCCCAATTTTCTCTAATGATGTCTAAGACACCACGGGGCTTGCACCCATACAGCAATTCAAACAGGGAAAACCCAGTGGAGGCTTGTGGGACCTTATGCACTGCAAACAACAGAGGGCTGAGCCACCTGTCCCAGTTTTTAGCATCTCCGTGAATGAACTTACAAATCATGTTGTTAAGTGTTTGGTTAAATTATTCGACCAGCCCATCAGTTTGCAGCTGATAAAACACTAGTACGACTCAATTTAATCCCCAATAATTCATACAATTTGCGTAGTGTGCATGACATAAAAATAGTGCTTTGATCAGTCAGGATTTCTTTCAAAATCGTGACTTGGGAGATAATGCAGGAGAGTGTCTGTCTCCACAACACTACGTGCTGAAATACTGCAGAGAGGCACTGCTTCCAGGTATTGCACCGCATAATCCACTATGACTAATACAAAGCAATACCCATGTGCAGATCAATCTAATGACCCAAAGAGATCCTTGCCAATTCTTTTAAAGGGGCTCTCAGTCAATGGCAATGGGCACAATGGTGCTTTTGGTGTGGCTGCTGGATTTACCAGCTGACATTTGCGACATTCCACACACCACCTTTGGGACCAACAACTGTGTCATCTTTTCTTTAGTTTGAGTGTCCTGCATCACTCAATATAGCCTATCCTTCATAATACAGAAATACGGGAAAGAGAGTGCAATTTTGGGTTGGAGGATTTGACCTTCAATTACCTTCACTTGGTGAAAAGCATGTCTCAAAGACTCATCATGCGCCTGCTCCAATGGGAAATCCCCTAAGGGATGACACGCTTCGATGACACCAGATCCATGCTAATGTCTTGCTCAGCAGCTGGGTCACGTACTGCTCCGGTGTCACTCACTTGATGATGGACTCAACATTGCACTCACCAACCAGCAGCCACTGTCAGCAGGCGTCCTGGAGCTGTTGTGAGAACGCAAACAGCCAGCCCACTTCACCATATAACAATGAGCGGAAGCACTGGCACTGCTCTTCTGTGCCACGGCCGACCCACTGTAGGATGCCTTGCTTCTGGTGGGGGTACTCCAGCACGCTGGTGGCCGAAAGCTGCTGAGCTGTGAGCTGGGTTTTCCCCAACAGGAGCGGCATTAGGCGAGCCACCCACAGTAAGGTTGGCCATGAACTCACCTCTGTGACATGCTCAAACAGCTTGGGGAAAGCATTGGGGTCATCTTGCGGCCCCATTGACAACTGCTGGAACACCTGTGGACTGGATCCAGCTCCGGATCACCTGCCAGTCTTCTGCTTGGGCCTTGAGCAGAGCCTGGAAGCGCCACCCCAGTCTATTGACAGTGTGATGAGGGCATGCTCCTGGTGCTGCAGGTCTTGGCAAACGTTTGGAGGAGCTCTCTGACTGGTTCGGACTCCATGGCAGTGTTCGTTCCTCAGTCCCGGGTTTCAGCACCAGTTTAGCAACTCTTTAGCTTAGGGGAAACAGAGGAACTGGAAATAGGCTTCAGAACAGGTGTGTTCTTTTTATTTTTACACTTTTCAGTGACAACTAGCATGTATACTTTCACACATAAACACACACATGGGGTGACACAGCTCTCTCTTTCGTTCCTGGCTGTCTGAAAGGCACACAGAGACACAGGTTAAGAGACAGCCAGTAATTAGACACAGGTGCACCTCATTGCATGTTACTTCCTGGTTCAACCTGCCTCCTTGCCGTTCACAGCCAACGTTCGACCATGCCCCCACTGGCCCAGTTGTATGTCGTTATTGCCTGCAATGTTTGCACTCACTGCACTCTTGCACTTTGTTGTTATATGTAGATTTGCAGTCCTGTGATGTTTAATGTAGCACCATGGTCCTGGAGAAACAATGTTTTGTTTTTACTGTGTACTTTACCAACTCGAAATGGTTGAAATGACAATAAAAAGCCTTGACCTTAATAGGCTAGTTAAAATGTTTAAAATAACATTTAAAGTGTTTAAAAGTGATGTGTGTTCAAAAGTGATATACTGTATTACTGGCGCATTATTTAGTATATTACTGGCACATAACTCATTCGCATGATATGGAATCAGGTGCTATGAACAGTGTGTCACTATGTGACAATATACCTATGCCACTGATTTTTTTTTAATGTAAAGAGATTATCAAAAGCAGATTTCAGTCCATTTAATGGTAAGGGTGTGTCACAACACAAAAATAGAAATTCAGACAAATACTCTGATGTTGATAAAAGTGCTGTTTTCATGAACAGCCTTCTTTCCTCCAGTTTAAGTCAGGTGTTCTGTGCATACACACTCACTGAACACCTTATTAGGAACACTACACTAATATTAGGTAAGACCTCCCTTTGCTCTCAAAACTGTCTCAGATATTCATGGCATGGATTCCACAAGATGTTGGAAACATTACTATAACATTATGGTCCATGTTGACGTGATTGCATCCCAGATTTTTCAGGAGCACGTTCATGTTGTGAATTTCCCATTTTGTTACATCCCAAAGGTGCTCTACTGGATTCAGATCTGGTGACTAGGAAGACCACCGAACTCATTGTCATATTCATGAAACTAGTAGAGACAACTTTTGCTTTGTGACATGCTCCATTATCATGCTAGAAGTAGCCATTAGAAGATGGATAAATTATGACCGTGAGGAGATACACATGGTCAGCAATAATATTCAAATAGGTTGTGGCATTCAAACAATGATTGACTGGTATTAATGGGCCCAAAAGTGTGGCAAGAAACATTCCTCACACTATTACATCACCTCCATCAGCCTGAGCTGTTGACACAAGGCAGGTTGGGTCCATGGATTCATGCTGTTGATGCCAAATTCTGACCCTACCATTTCTGTGCCTCAGACAACAAGATTCATCAGACCAAGCTACATTTCTCCAGTCTTCAGCTGTCCAGTTTTGATGAGTCTATGACCACTGCAGCCTCAGATTTCTGTTCTTGGCTGACAAGTGGAAACTGATAAGGCTTTCTTTTTTTTATTAATAGTTTTATTAGGAGGCAAGGCACATCAAAACAGGAAACAATGTCAAATCAACATTCAGTACCACACCATCCCTACCTCCTAGGATTTTTTTTTTCATACAAACAAGAACAAGACATTACACAATTCAAAGAAAATAAAAATAATTGATAAATAAATAAATAACGAAGTTCTATTATGTAATAATTAGTGCTGTCAAAAATGTCGCGTTATTAACGCGTTAACTTGACTCAATTTTAACGGCGATAATTTTTTTTATCGCGAGATTAATGCTCTGTGACATGATGCCACGCCCCGCACAGCCAGAGTCCTCTGCCCTCCCCCGAAGAGCCACGGTGCTCGGCTTAGGTTTCGTTTTCCCATCGGCAGCTCCAGCCCCACTTTGCAGTGGCTGTGACAAGACGTGTTATGCTCTGCAATAAAACAAAACAAAACATTGGTACAACCAGTGTTCGAACTATGCCAATATTTTCGGGGGGTCCCTTTTTTTCCCTTGGGGGGGTGCTTGCGCTTGTCTCAGAGCGCGGCTCTCCATCACGCGCTCACTTCGGATATGCAAATGCTTCCCGTTACACACGATTGCTATGTCAATAAATATCATTTTGCCAATATTTTAGAGACCCCCCAACATTTCCCAAATCATGTTTTCAAGGGATCTCATGTCTGTTTCAGGGGATCTCGGATCCCCCGAGTACCCCCGTAGTTCGAACGGTGAGCAAGCCCATTCACTTTTTTATGCTGATAAGAGAATTACAATGGTTTTTCATGTGACAAAAATGTGCAATTAAATTGCGATTAATCGCGAGTTAACTATGACAGTCGCGACATTATCTCATCTCATCTCATTATCTCTAGCCGCCTTATCCTTCTACAGGGTCGCAGGCAAGCTGGAGCCTATCCCAGCTGACTATGGGCGAAAGGCGGGGTACACCCTGGACAAGTCGCCAGGTCATCACAGGGCTGACACATAGACACAGACAACCATTCACACTCACATTCACACCTACGGTCAATTTAGAGTCACCAGTTAACCTAACCTGCATGTCTTTGGACTGTGGGGGAAACCGGAGTGCCCGGAGGAAACCCACGCGGACACGGGGAGAACATGCAAACTCCACACAGAAAGGCCCTCGCCGGCCCCGGGGCTCGAACCCAGGACCTTCTTGCTGTGAGGCGACAGCGCTAACCACTACACCACCGTGCCGCCCAGTCGCGACATTAATTGCGATTAAATATTTTAATCGCTTGACAGCACTAGTAATAATTAAATATTAAAGCTGCACAGTACAAATAAAACCAAAAGGAAAAAAAACCCTAAAATAAATAAATAAATAAAAAGGGAGAGAGAGGGTCCGTCAGTTAGGGGGCAGAGACTGGAGAGAGTGGAAGAATGTAAGAAAGGGAAGCCACTTGTTATAAAATTTAGCAGAGTTACCGTTCACTGAATATCTGATCTTTTCCAACTTTAGAAAAGACATGACATCATTGAGCCACTGACGACTCGAGGGAGCTTTAGTCGACTTCCAGTGGAGTAGAAGGTGGCATCTTGCCAGTAAGGAAGTAAAAGCTAAAATATCCAATTGATGAGAGGTAAACCGGTTATTGTCCTCTGGGAGCCCGAATATGGCAACATGGGGGGAGACTTTTATGGTCACTGAAAGTATTTTAGACATGGTATCAAAATAATACAACCAGAAGCAAGAGAGTAGCGGACAAGAGTAGAACATATGGGTTAAATTGCAGGATGAGGCATGACATTTGTCGCATTTATCAGCAATACTGGGATAGATTTGAGACAATCGAGCTTTGGAAAAATGGACTCTAAACAGTACTTTAAACTGTATAAGTGTAAGACGAGCACAGGATGAGCTTGTGTGAATTTTCTTAAGAGCAGTGTCCCACCAGTCATCCTCCAAGTTTAGATCCAGTTCATCTTCCCAGGCAGTCTTAACTTTAGTAACTGGTGAGCAATCAACAGAAAGAATTTCGTTATAAACTTTAGAAATAAATGATTTTTTAAGTGGATCGCGGTTTAAAAACACCTCCCAGTGTAGAGTAGGCGGTAAGGAAGGAAAAACTGGAAACAAAGCTTTAGCGCAGTGTCTAATTTGAAAGTATCGAAAGAGATGAGAAGGTGGGAGATGAAATTCTTTTGAGAGATCTATAAAGCTGTGAAAAATACCATCCTTGTAAAGGTCTTTGAAACATTTCAGGCCTTTATTATGCCATGCGAGAAAGGCTGAATCTGTAAGCGGAGGTTGAAATAAATGATTCTTCAGTAAAGGAGCTAATGTAGATGCTGACTTAAATTTGAAGTGCTTCCTAAACTGATACCAAATTTTAAGTGTGGAGTGAACCACTTGATTATTTGTAAAGCCAGAGAGGTTAGATGGAATAGGAGAGGTAAGTAAAGCAGGTAAGGAGGATGAAACACATGACTGTGCCTCCAAGTTGCACCATGGCAGATTGGTAGATTTGAACCAAAATGAAATTATATGAATATGTGCCGCCCAATAATACAGTTGGAAATTCGGAAGTGTCAATCCACCATTGAATTTACATCTCTGAAGTATGGATTTACGGATTCTGGGAGCCTTTCCACACCATAAGAAATCAGAACTAGTTTGATCAATTGTCTTAAAAAAATGCTTTGGCAGGAAAAGTGGGAGACAATGGAACAAAAATAGAAATTTGGGCAAGATGTTCATTTTAACTGTGTGAATTCTTCCAATTAACGAGAGAGGCAAGCTTCTCCATCTTTGGAAGTCAGATTTAATTTTAGACATTAAAGGTAAAAAAATTAGCAGAAAAAAGTGACTTTAACATTCTGGTAATGCTGATCCCAAGATACCTAAAGCCAGACAGATTCATCTTAAAAGGGACATCTGACTGTGTAAGCTGTGATGCTGAAGCATTAATAGGATAGCATTCACTTTTAGAGATATTCACTTTATAGCCTGAGAATGATCCAAATCTCTGGAAAGCAGATAAAATTGTGGGAATGGAAAGGACAGGATCTGAGACATATAACAATAAATCATCAGCATAAAGTGACAACTTGAATTCTGTGCCCAATCGTGAGATCCCTCTAAAAGTTGAGGAGGACCTCAGAAAGATTGACAAGGGCTCTATAGCTAGTGCGAACAATAGAGGAGATAGGGGACACCCCTGTCTGGTACCACGGGTTAGAGTAAAAAAACTGGATTGGATGCCATTAGTGGAGGTGCTTGCTTGTGGAGATGTATAAAGGAGACATATCCATGAAATGAACCCATTTCCCAGTCCAAATTTCTTTAGTACAGTAAATAAATAGTCCCATTCAACCCTGTCGAAAGCTTTTTCTGCATCAACCGAGATTACTACTTCGGGTGTTGTTGTGGTAGTTTTAGAGTAAATAATATTTAGGAGTGTGCGGACATTAAAAAATAACTGCCGCCCCTTAACAAATCCAGTTTGCTCATGTGAGACAATAGTTGGTACAATGTTTTCCAGGTGACAGGCCAAAGCTTTAGCAAGGATCTTAGCATCTACATTTATTAATGAGAGAGGTCTGTATGAGCTGCAGAGATTTGGATCCTTATCTTTTTTTAAGAGGAGACTTATGGAGGCTTGCCTTAAAGTGGGAGGGAGAGTGTCATGTTCCAGTGATTCTTTATAAACAGCATGCAGTAAAGGGAGCAGTTTTTCCTGAAATCTTTTAAAAAATTCAACTGGGAATCCATCAGGGCCAGGAGCTTTGTTATTTTGCATGCTACAGTGAGAGTGATTTCTTCTACCGTTAATGGTGAGTCAAGTTTTTTAGCAGCATCTAAGCTTAACACAGGAAAATTAAGGCCATCTAGGAATGAATTCACTACAGTGGTGTCAGGTGGAGATTCAGATGTATATAAAGAGGAATAAAATGAGTGAAAAACAGAATTAATGGTAGTGGGATCCTTATGCAATGAGCCGGATGAATCTTTTATCTGAGGGATCATACATGAGGCTGCCTGGCGACGTAGTTGATGAGCCAGGAGCCGACTTGCCTTGTCGCCATGTTCATAATATGTGGAGCGTGATCGTAAGAGAAGTCGCTCTGCATCACTGATGGTGATGAGATCAAATTCAGTCTGTAAATCAACACGTTGTTTAAGTAAACTGGGAGAGGGGCTAGTAGTGAGTTGTTGGTCCAATTTGGTGATATTGATAGAAAGTTCTTGCAATTTGGTTTTACAGGACTTATTCAAGTGGGCAGAGTAGGAAATAATTTGTCCCCGCAAGTATGCTTTTAATGATTCCCACAGCAGAGAACAAGAAACGGGTTCCATATCATTTTGATTTATAGAGATATAATCATCAATTTTAGTTTCAATAAATTCGGTGAACTTATCATCTGAGAGAAGTAATGTATTGAACCTCCAAGGTGTAGAGTACCGGGGTTGTGAAGAGAACGGAATATCTAAAGAAAGAGGAGCATGGTCAGAAATAACAATCGGGTGGTAATTGACAGACAGTACTTTGGGAATTAGTTTAGCATCAATAAAATAATAATCAATCCGAGAGAAAGACTGATGCATCTGAGAAAAAAATGAATATTCCTTGGTACAAGGGTTATAAAATCTCCAAGGATCAATGCAACTGTTCTTGGACATAAAATATGAAAGTGACCTCGACATTAAAGAAGGGGTCAGAGTTCGTGGGTTAGAGCGGTCTAGGTTGGGATCAATTACACAATTCATGTCCCCTCCAATTATAAGAAGGCTGTTGTTCAATGAGGGAAGACATTCAAAAAGTTTATTCATAAAGTGTGGATCATCAAAATTGGGGGCATATATGTTAACTAATAAAATGGGAGTATGGAATAGCGTGCCTGTAACAATTAAGTATCTGCCATTTTTGTCTGATATCACCTTAGAAGCTGAAAACTGAATTGACTTACCAATTAAAATAGCAAACCCCCTGGCTTTAGAGTTGAAATTAGAGTGAAACACCTCAGAAACCCAGGAACATTTAAGTCTGACCTGATCTTTGACGCGCATGTGGGTTTCCTGCAGAAACACTAGGTCAGCTTTAAGACATTTCAAATGAACAAATAGCCTTGATCTCTTAATTGGACTCCCCATGCCTTTAATATTCCAGCTCAAAAATCTCACAGAGGACCCAATATGTGGAATATCAGAAGTACGAGTGTTGGTGGACATATGTTAAGTTCCTAGAGATAGAAATAGACTGAATGCGGACCCACAGGGAAGGAAGGAAAAGAGGGGGGAAAATGCAAAAAAACAAAAACAAACAAAAAACACACAAAAAAACCAAAATAAAACAAAAAAGAAAACACACAGATTGAACCCCCCACCCCACCCCACCCCACCCAATTGCACTTACAACGACCCCATCCCCAAACGATGGAGAACCCAGTTGTAACCCCCAGTTCAAATAGGACTATAAATAATCCTAGTGAAATAAATAAGAAATATTTATGAATGAATAGCAATAAACACATAAATAAGGCACAGTCATTAATAAATACACTTATTAGAATCCACTTAGTACAAGTTTCTATGCTTTTAATGGTGTTTGAACCATCCCTTTAATTTAATGACACTGCCCCTTTAAGACACTGTCCCAGTTATGCACGAGCTAGTTCTGGGCACTAGCGGCGGACGCTGGCAGGAATCACTGCGGGTCAGCGTGGGATGTAGACCTCTTGAATGGTATACAAGTGGGTCGCGTTTGACATCTCTAGTGTAGTTCATCGGCGGTCAACCCGGCAGCATCTTGGCGGTGATCTTGATGGGCAGGGGCGCCGCTAGAAATCTTGGGCCCTATGAAAGATTACAATTTAGGGCCCCCCCGGTAAAATTTTCAAGCTCAAGCAACTGAATTTGAAGTCTGTTTTTGGCTGGCACTTCTACTTTACTATGCATGTGATCAGCTACCTAGCAAGTTTAGGTGATAAAATTATTTGGTATATGAACATTTTAAATGCAGAACTGTCAGAATTAGACTGAATAGACTTTTGCCTTAAAATGAAAATTCCATGATATATATGGAAGATATATTTTTTTCTTTTATGAGCAACTATTATTAGGCCACTCAGTAGCCTATGGAGTTCATTCAATCCAAATGTTTCTATTGAGAGAAATTGCATGCATCACTGTATCAGTATGGATTTATAACATTCTGTATGCACATTATGGATACTCCAGAGCCCTCCAGCAAACATCATAAATAATCAGGATTACAAAATGTATTCCTTTGTTTCCTCCATTTATTGACTTATTGTATGTGATCAAATGTATGCCTTGATGAATAACTACACTAGTTTTTTGATATAATTACATAGTGTACTGCAAGAAATCCACTAAGTGTTTTTGGTTTCTTTTAGGCATCACACATTTATTAGAAAACACAGCAAATGTTCAAATATTCAAGTTAAATACTTAGCAACAGTATCAATAAATCCACACGAACAATAGCAATGATATCTATGACCACAGCTAATGTGCAAAATATTAAAGTTAAATACTTAACAATATCAACAAATCCACACATGAACAATAGCAAAACATCTAGACTTAATTATACAATAAAGATACCTATGAAAAAAGGTGATTTTTTTTTCACACACACTGTGATATCCGGGGGCGGCACGGTGGTGTAGTGGTTAGCGCTGTCGCCTCACAGCAAGAAGGTCCTGGGTTCGAGCCCCGGGGCCGGCGAGGGCCTTTCTGTGCGGAGTTTGCATGTTCTCCCCATGTCCGCGTGGGTTTCCTCCGGGTGCTCCGGTTTCCCCCACAGTCCAAAGACATGCAGGTTAGGTTAACTGGTGACTCTAAATTGACCGTAGGTGTGAATGTGAGTGTGAATGGTTGTCTGTGTCTGTGTGTCAGCCCTGTGATGACCTGGCGACTTGTCCAGGGTGTACCCCGCCTTTCGCCCGTAGTCAGCTGGGATAGGCTCCAGCTTGCCTGCGACCCTGTAGAAGGATAAAGCGGCTAGAGATAATGAGATGAGACTGTGATATCCGGACTTCATAATTTATCACACCTGCTTCTGCTTTGCAACTTCTAGAATGTACACCTCTGTTGCGCACATAGAAAAACTGCCAGCTGCTCTAAGCTGCGCTAATAGCTCTGTGCACACACGGAGCTACACATTTCACGTGTCCCGCTCCCAGAATCAGACTGTACCATTAGTAAAAAGGGTGGAGGGGTGAAATGACAATATCATAAATAATTCAAGAAAAATGTTATAGCAAGTCATAACCATGTATAATTTGCATATTTTAACAGATGAAATGAAATATTTTATTTCAAAAACTTACACAAGGCAATACTATTAAAATAATATTAATATCCCTCACAGGCCCCCCTGTCAGTGCCAGGCCCTTAGAATCGTCCTAACTTTTCCCTCCCTAGCAGCGCCCCTGTTGATGGGAGTGTTTTGAAGAGTGTTTTGGTGAGTTTTATTTTGTTTTTGTATGTTCAACGAGTTGAATGAATGTATTACAATGTAATAAGCTAGCGAGGTGAAGCCTATGTTTATATTTGTTAAAACACAGTTATTTAAGGTGTTTTCACTAGCTTCTGAATGTTTTGTGTTAAAGAAAGGAAATGTATGATAGATTATTCCCTATTCTTCGACATTTTGTCGGTTAATTTGTGCTTTTGAGTAATGGCTAAGCCCGAGTTCATTTTACGTTGCTATGGTGACAGTCAGTAGCGAGAGGAATAGTTTAGCATTCCTCCGCTATCGCTATGTAAAATTAGAGTATACAGTTTTACTGGTGAGAGGAATATTTATTTATTTTATGTATTTTTATGGCCTGTGTGCAGGCCAGGTTTTTTTTCCTACCCCCGGGAGAGTTTGAGGACAGCTTGACGGATCGGACCCTTTACTATTCAGCGTTTGCGAGGCAGCATACGAACTGAATGATAATTGAAGTGGACACTAGATGGCGAGCCTACCCAAGAGATTCTAACCCCTGCAAGGATTGAAACCAGCATTCGGTACATGGTTTGACTCGAACTGAGCTATTCTTTGAATATTGACTGAGCTATTGAACAAATCGAATTGGACGGATCCATTGGACTGAAAAGTTAAAGTGTTGCAACACAGTAATCTACTGAAGGCCTTCAAATAGAATAGAAACTTGTGAAGTGTGAATGGGTGAATGTGTGAGTGTGAATTGGTTAATGTGTTTATTTTTTCTTTTATGGTTTTCCTGTCAAAGTAAAACTGAAAAGTTAAACAATTAATCAAACAGAAGGAACATTTAAAATACTTACCTAAAATACTTACCTGTTAAAGAGAAAGAGCTAACTCAAAGAAAACTAGAAACGAATAGAATCAAATAGCTTAAACATAGCTAAAGCAATTGTTACTGAAATAAGCTATTCAGACTATAACAGATCGGTCAAGAAAAGCTAGAATAACCCCATATTCAAACTTATTTAAATTTATTCAACAAGAAAAGATTAAACTCATAGGACTTATTTAAATACACATTTTGCACTGCAAATATTTATTGATCTATTTGTTCATTTATCTCTTGTACTGTGAATGTTTATTGAACTATTTACATTAATATATTTATTGAACTATTTACATTCAACCAATCCAACTTACTGATCCTTTTCATATTCATTATTATTCAGTAAACTGCCGGCTTATTTGTATCCATGTCTCATGTCTCTTCCTCTATACAACACACACCACTAATGAATCTAGAACTGGTCCAGTAGCATTATTTATTAATTATTGCATTTACAGTGTTACAAGTGCTACATAAAAATTGGCGAGCCAGCCAGGAGTGGTTTTCTAAACTAGAGTTGAAAACTAAGACTAAACTTAATGAGACATGGAGACAGTCCAGCATAACAATGTAAAAGTCCTTAATGCTGTTATAGTTAGTGGCATTACTAACACAGAAACAGATGACGAAGTTTATGACTTTCTTAAGCAGTATGGCTCCTTTGAAAGGATAATCCCAATAGACTCAGCACACTCTGACAAGCAAGTCATTATAGAATACAGATATGGCACAGCTGTACAGGCACTTACACCTATACTGCCCTACACACTAGATACTAGTTCCCCAGATAACTACAGTTACCGCATTAGAACACTAGCTAGTGTCTACACACCTGTAGCTAGCAAAACAACTACACAGACTTACCTCTCTAAGCTGAAGGAGATAGCTAAGCAGACTGGAAAAGACCTTGCAACTCTCCTTAAAGAAGAACTCTCCATCATCAGCGATGCTGTTGACCTTGAGAACTCTGAAACTCAAAGTGACGACATCGAATTGAACTCACCTGAGCAACATGTTCCACAAAGAGCTGCACAGATTTCTCACAGCACAGTTCCAGAGCGGCATGTTCAGCCTGGGCGCACCCAGATACCACCTCCAGCACCACTGAAAGAGACACTGTCTGCTCTGAAACTATGTGACGTGAATCCACCAGAAATTCAGAAAATAATCGTTGAACACATTGTGCGAAACGAAGACTCTGCTATGCATGTGAACACAGCCCTAAGACTCCAACCCTTCTCTGGGCATCTACCTAGGCCCAACAATGAAGCAGATTATGAAACCTGGCGCTCTAATGTGGGACTCCTTCTCAAAGACACTAGGCAGTCAGACCTGCACAAGTCACGAAAGCTCCTCGAAAGCCTCTTGTCACCCGCCATTGACATTGTGAAGCACCTGACACCTGAAACACCTCCAAGTATATATCTGGAGATTTTAGATTCTGCCTTTAGCACTGTTGAAGATGGAGATGACCTGTTTGCAAAGTACCTGAATATGATGCAAGACAGCGGTGAGAAACCCTCAACTTATCTTCAACGGCTGCAAGTGATGTTGAATACCACCTTCAGGAGGGGGGGTGTTGCTGCAAGTGAGCTTGACAGGCAGCTTCTGAGACAGTTCATCAGAGGTTGTTGGGACAACGCCTTGATATCTGAGCTGCAGCTGGAGCAGAAGAAGCAAAATCCCCCTACCTTTGCAGAACTGCTCCTGTTGCTCCGCACAGCAGAAGACAGGCGAGCTTCCAAAGCATCTCGCATGAAGCACCACCTCAGTGCTTCAAAACCCAAGGTGTTATCCCATTACCAAGGCATTTGTGTGCAGTATGATGAAGAAAACAGCACGTCACAGTCACTTTCTCCTTCATCAGAGATCCAAGACATGAAAAGGCAGATAGCTGACTTACAAACCCAGCTTGCATGCATCACACAGAAAGGCCCCAGAAAGAGCCAAGGTAAGCCAACCACCAAACCAAATGGGCCCACACCGGTTTTTCCAAGAGTTCAGACTCCCACACCCTACAGTCAAGCTGAAAAGAGCACCATCAACAAGAGACCAAAGCCTTGGTATTGCTTCAGGTGTGGAGAGGACGGACACATCAAGCAACAGTGTGACGGTGAACCAAACCCCTCTCTGGTTGCCTCAAAGGGAAAGCTGTTAAAGGAGAAGCAGCAAGCATGGGATGCTGTGAACGGCGCTCCAGCTCCCCAGAATTTTTAGAGCCAGTTCCTGCAGAGGGACAAACAGGGACTGGGAGACAGAAAAAGTGTCCCAAACAGAAGAGACGTGTCTCCAACATGTGTTCAGCCTCTACCACCAAGAGACAGCCAGCAACCCTGCCCAAGGGACTGACTGGAGCATGGTGCACCACACAAGTGACCATAGGTGGCAGAGCATGCAGCTGCTTATTAGACACAGGCTCTCAGGTCAAGATGATCCCGAACTCCTTCTATCAAGAAGCCCTGTCTCATCTTCCCATCCACTCATTAAGTGACCTGCTTGAAGTGGAGGGAGCGAATGGTCAGGAAGTGCCTTACCTTGGTTACATCGAAGTTACCATGAGCTTCCTCATTGACGTTCCCACACTAGCGCTGATCTTACCTGATATGCGCTCAACCTTGTCATCAGTGCTAGTAGGCACCAATGCTTTGGATGTCTTCTACGAGCATTATGCAGATGTCACTCCCCAGAACTACCAGTCACTTCCATATGGCTACAGAGCTGTCTTGAAAACTCTAGGAGTCAGGCAGAGACACACTTTTGATTCAAATATGGGCCAAGTGAGACTACACAGCAGAGATGCAGAGACCATTGCTGCTGGTCAGACACGAGTCTTTGAAGGATCGGTGAGCTGCAGAACAACTAAAATCAGTCAGTGGGTGACAGTAGAGTCGCCAACATCAGTTTCATTACCAGGTGGCATACTGGTAACCGACGGGCTTGCAAGCTTGCCATCTAAGCAGCCCCACTGCCTACCAGTCATTCTGAAGAATGAGTCGGGCCATGACATAACCCTACCCCCCAAAGCTGTGATAGCTGAGATCCATGCCATCAAGAGTGCTCAGTCTCTTCAACCTCTTGGTCCCGACCCCTCATCAGACCTGATCCCCAAAGCGAGACTTGATTTTGACTTCAGCAACTCTCCAATATGCAGTGAGTGGAAGGACAGAGTAACTGGAAAGTTGAGCTCCATGCCTGAGGTGTTTGCGCAGCATGACCTTGACTTTGGCCGCACTGACAAGATCAAGCATCACATAAAGCTCAGTGACGAGACACCTTTCAAGCACAGAGCAAGGCCTATACATCCCCAGGACATTGAGGCCGTGCGAAACCACATCCAACAACTCCTCCATGCAGAAGTCATCCGCGAATCTGAGTCACCTTTCTCCTCGCTGATTGTAGTCGTCAAGAAGAAGAATGGTGATGTCAGACTCTGCGTGGACTACAGAAAGCTGAACCTGCAGACAGTCAAAGACTCGTATGCCTTACCTAATCTGGAGGAGTCCTTCTCAGCATTGTCTGGATCAAAGTGGTTCTCAGTGCTCAATCTCAAGTCTGGGTTTTACCAGATCGAAATGGAGGAAAAGGACAAGCAGAAAACTGCATTCGTCTGTCCACTTGGATTCTATGAGTTCAACAGGATGCCTTAGGGGATAACTAATGCCCCTAGCACTTTCCAGAGGCTCATGGAACGCTGCATAGGAGAGCTGAACATGAAGCAGGTCCTCATCTTCCTGGATGACTTGATCGTCTTCTCCTCCACACTAGAAGAGCATGAGGAAAGACTGATGAGAGTGCTCAACCAGTTGAAAGAGTTCGGCCTGAAGTTATCACCTGAGAAGTGCAAGTTCTTCCAGACCTCCGTGAAGTACCTAGGACACATTGTGTCCAAGAAGGGAATTGAAACAGATCCAGAGAAAATAGCTGCTTTAAAAACCTGGCCAAGACCAACCAAGCTGAAAGAACTGAGAGCATTCTTGGGATTCTGCATTTACTACCGTAGATTCATTAAGGACTACTCAAAGATTGTGAAGCCTCTCAATGCCCTCACTGCTGGATATCCACCTCTGAGGAAGGGCTGTAAGACCACAGTGAACGCTGAGAAGTACTACCATCCTAAAGACCTCTTTGGTGACAGATGGACCTCCGCTTGCCAAACAGCTTTTGACAGCCTCATCGAGAAGCTGACTACTGCCCCTGTCCTCGGGTTTGCCGACCCCAAGTTGCCCTACATCTTGCATACAGATGCCAGCACTTCAGGTCTTGGTGCGGCACTCTACCAGGAGCAACAAGGGCAGAAGCGAGCCATCGCCTATGCAAGCCGTGGTCTATCGAGATGTGAAAGCCGGTACCCTGCCCACAAGTTGGAATTTCTTGCCCTTAAGTGGGCAATAACCGAAAAATTCCAAGACTACCTCTATGGATGCCCATTTCTTGCTGTCACTGATAGCAACCCGTTGACATACATACTTACCTCTGCCAAGCTTGATGCCACAAGCTACAGGTGGTTGGCTGACCTGTCAACTTTTGATTTCCAGCTTCAGTACAGAGCTGGGAAGCAAAATCAAGATGCAGATGGGCTGTCCAGGCGTCCACACGGTAGGCTACCTGATAACACATCGTCCTGGAAAGAGATGGAGAGGATACAGCAGTTCACAAAAAGACACCTGTCAATAGAAATGGATGAAAGCATTATCAAAGCCATCTGTGAGAAGCACCTGGTTCATGATGAAGGAACATCACCTGGCACTACCTTGGTAATGTCACTTGCTCACCATCCAAATGCTGTTCCAGAGAGCTTTGAAGAAGAATGCCAGCTTGACGGTGTGAACATCATCCCAATGATGACACCCACTGAGATGCGGGAGAAGCAGAGGGTGGACTCTTACATCAGCACAGTGCTCAGACAGCTGGAACTGGGAGAGAGACCTCCACCATCTCTCAGGAAAGAACTCCCTGAGCTCTCCCTCCTCTTCAGAGAATGGAACAGGCTGGAGATCTTAGATGGTGTCTTGTTCCGTAAGCGACAAGAGGGTGCACAGACTCACTACCAGCTTGTGCTGCCTGAAGATCTGAGACCCATTGTCCTAAAGAGTCTACATGATGACATGGGCCACATGGATGTGGACCAGACCCTTGACCTTGTCTGCAAATGCTTCTATTGGCCGAAAATGTCAGCTGAGGTAGAGGAAAAGATCAAGACCTGTGACTGCTGCATAAGATGTAAAGTCCCACCGGAGAAAGCTGCACCTCTTGTGAACATCACAGCCACACATCCTCTCGAGCTGGTGTGCATGGACTTTCTCACTTTGGAGCCGGACTCTAGTGGTACCAAAGACATCCTGGTCATCACGGACCACTTTACGAAATATGCAGTGGCCATTCCCACCTCAAACCAGAAGGCTCGGACTGTTGCCAAATGCCTATGGGACCACTTCATTGTCCATTATGGCATCCCAGGAAGACTCCACAGCGATCAAGGTCCAGACTTTGAGTCCCGCACCATTAAGGAACTGTGTGACCTAGCAGGCATCCGGAAGATACGAACTACTCCGTACCATCCAAGGGGTAACCCTGTTGAACGCTTCAACCGGACCCTTTTGAGCATGCTAGGCACCCTAGAGAACCAGAAGAAGAGTCACTGGTGAGAGGATGTGAAGCCTTTAGTACATGCTTACAATTGTACTAGAAGTGAAGTCACCGGTTTCACCCCTTACGAACTGATGTCTGGGAGACAACCAAGGTTACCGGTAGACTTAGCATTTGGCTTACCTGTCAACTACAAGCCAGGCTCTCACTCCCAGTATGTCCGCAACCTGAGATCCCGACTGGAGGAAAGCTACAAGGTAGCAATAGAAAATGCAAAGAAGACTGCCAGTCGCAACAAGGCAAGATTCGACAAGCATGTTGTTGATTCCACCCTGACAGAAGGCGACAGAGTCCTGGTCAGGAATGTCTGCCTCAGAGGCAAACAGAAGTTGGCAGACAAGTGGGAATCTGACATGTATGTGGTCATCAAGCAGTCTGGAGACATCCCAGTTTATGTTGTGAAGCCTGAAACCAAAGATGGTCCACTACAAACCCTCCACCGAGATCTGTTATTGCCTTGCAGATTTCTTCCTCCTACCCCAGTTGAAGCTGAATTGGTCACAGAGGGGAGACTTAGATGTCCAAAGACTCGTCAGTGCCCAAGGGATGAACTGTCCTATGAATCTGAACGCCAAGACTCTGATTCCAAAGACCATGACATCCCCTACTTTTGTGGATATGATGGCACAGTGGTAGACACCGTGGGTACTCACTGCACTCCTGAGTTGAGGAAGCCGAGACACTTCACAGCATCCACCGTTGAGCGAGACCTTCCAGATGTAGCTGAAGCTTTCTCTGGGGCTGCTCCCATGGTAACTGTTGATCCAAGTCTTCCAAGTGAAACCTACCTACCTGAGAATCCTGGAGAGAATAATTTACCTGATGCGAATCCGGAGAGTGCCTTACCTGAGATGAATCCAGAGAATAACTTACCTGATGTGAATCCGGAGAGTGCCTTACCTGAGATGAATCCAGAGAATAACTTACCTGATGCGAATCTGGAGAGTGCCTTACCTGAGATGAATCCAGAGAATAACTTACCTGATGCGAATCTGGAGAGTGCCTTACCTGAAATGAATCCGAGAGAGAATGACTTACCTGAGACGAATCCAGAGAGTGCCTTACCTGAGACGAATCTGGGAGAGAATGCCTTATCTGATGCGGATCCAGAGAATGCCTTACCTGATGCCAGAGAGAATGCAAGCCACCTAAGAAAGTCTAGTAGACACACACAACCCATACAGAGACTGACTTACCCCCACTTAGGAAACCCCTTAGTCACAGTAGTTCAGTCACTGTTTCAGAGTTTGAGTGCAGTTATCTCAGACTCTTTAAATGAGTCGAACTCCAGGGGGTCACGTAGAGTGATGACCGTGTAGTATACAGTAGGATGCACAGGGACGTGCATCAGAAAAGGAGGAGAGGATGTAACCCCCAGTTCAAATAGGACTATAAATAATCCTAGTGAAATAAATAAGAAATATTTATGAATGAATAGCAATAAACACATAAATAAGGCACAGTCATTAATAAATACACTTATTAGAATCCACTTAGTGTAAGTTTCTATGCTTTAAATGGTCTTTGAACCATCCCTTTAATTTAATGACACTGCCCCTTTAAGACACTGTCCCAGTTATGCACGAGCTAGTTCTGGGCACTAGCGGCGGACGCTGGCAGGAATCACTGCGGGTCAGTGCGGGATGTAGACCTCTTGAATGGTATACAAGTGGGTCGCATTTGACATCTCTAGTGTAGTTCATCGGCGGTCAACCCGGCAGCATCTTGGCGGTGATCTTGATGGGAGTGTTTTGAAAAGTGTTTTGGTGAGTTTTACTTTGCTTTTGTATGTTCAACGAGTTGAATGAATGTATTACAATGTAATAAGCTAGCGAGGTGAAGCCTATGTTTATATTTGTTAAAACACAGTTATTTAAGGTGTTTTCACTAGCTTCTGAATGTTTTGTGTTAAAGAAAGGAAATGTATGATAGATTATTCCCTATTCTTCGACATTTTGTCGGTTAATTTGTGCTTTTGAGTAATGGCTAAGCCCGAGTTCATTTTACGTTGCTATGGTGACAGTCAGTAGCGAGAGGAATAGTTTAGCATTCCTCCGCTATCGCTATGTAAAATTAGAGTATACAGTTTTACTGGTGAGAGGAATATTTATTTATTTTATGTATTTTTATGGCCTGTGTGCAGGCCAGGTTTTTTTTCCTACCCCCGGGAGAGTTTGAGGACAGCTTGACGGATCGGACCCTTTACTATTCAGCGTTTGCGAGGCAGCATACGAACTGAATGATAATTGAAGTGGACACTAGATGGCGAGCCTACCCAAGAGATTCTAACCCCTGCAAGGATTGAAACCAGCATTCGGTACATGGTTTGACTCGAACTGAGCTATTCTTTGAATATTGACTGAGCTATTGAACAAATCGAATTGGACGGATCCATTGGACTGAAAAGTTAAAGTGTTGCAACACAGTAATCTACTGAAGGCCTTCAAATAGAATAGAAACTTGTGAAGTGTGAATGGGTGAATGTGTGAGTGTGAATTGGTTAATGTGTTTATTTTTTCTTTTATGGTTTTCCTGTCAAAGTAAAACTGAAAAGTTAAACAATTAATCAAACAGAAGGAACATTTAAAATACTTACCTAAAATACTTACCTGTTAAAGAGAAAGAGCTAACTCAAAGAAAACTAGAAACGAATAGAATCAAATAGCTTAAACATAGCTAAAGCAATTGTTACTGAAATAAGCTATTCAGACTATAACAGATCGGTCAAGAAAAGCTAGAATAACCCCATATTCAAACTTATTTAAATTTATTCAACAAGAAAAGATTAAACTCATAGGACTTATTTAAATACACATTTTGCACTGCAAATATTTATTGATCTATTTATTCATTTATCTCTTGTACTGTGAATGTTTATTGAACTATTTACATTAATATATTTATTGAACTATTTACACTCAACCAATCCAACTTACTGATCCTTTTCATATTCATTATTATTCAGTAAACTGCCGGCTTATTTGTATCCATGTCTCATGTCTCTTCCTCTATACAACACACACTACTAACGAATCTAGAACTGGTCCAGTAGCATTATTTATTAATTATTGCATTTACAGTGTTACAAGTGCTACACAGTGCTAACTCCACAAGGAGTCAGATCCCCAAAACAAAAACTTACGGCTTTAAGCATGACTATCGAGCTTCGGATTGAGCTCCTGCAGGCGTAGCAACATTTGACAGAACGGTACAACCAATCAAGTCCAAGTTGAAGTGAAAACTGAAAACCACACAGTGTGCGTATATGAGAATAGTAAAGAACAAAGAAAAGAGGAAACAAATGAAATAAAGTAATAACTGTCAATATTAACTAACACTGCTTCCTCAAGGTTGTGTATCATTTCTCGGTTCTCTCACTATTGAGCGATCTGATGAATGCACTGGCCTCTTCTGGTGATTTAAACTCCTTCTCTGCACCGTTATGAGTGACCCGGAGGCGCGCCGGGTACAGCAAACCAAAGCGAATCCCCGGTATTTCGCGGAGTCGGCGTCAGACCTCATTAAAGGAGGCTCGGGCATGGGCCGTCCTCAGAGTGTGGTCGGGGAAGACAGAAAAACTCATGTCTCCAATCTTGATCCGTTGCTGAGCCCTGGCTCGGCGCAGCATGTCCACACAGTCTGTATAGTAGTGCAAACGAGCGATTATGGGGCAAGGGCGCTCTCCGGGCTTTGGCTTCAGCTGGAGAGTATGATGAGCACGGTCCACGAGAGGCTCCTTCTCAAGCTTAAAAGCCTCCTTGAGCAGAGAGGAAACAGCTGTAGCAGTAAAGGAGGTGGAAAAATCTTTGGGAATGCCCACTAGCCGTATGCTATTGCGCCGCGATCTCGCCTCCAAATCCTCGCATTTATTGTCCAATCTCGTCAGTTCAGTTGACAGATGCTCCACTTTAGCCTGTAAGGTAGTAATGTCGTCAGCGCAGGAGGACAGCGATGTCTCCATTTCACCTACGGTAGTCTTCAGAGTGCACACATCAGACTGGATGTTTGTAATGCTACTAGATAATTCAGACTTCACTGCCTGTAGCTCAGTCTTTATAATTGACAAGTTTTCGGTCAAGGCAGCCTGAAGCTCAGTTTTAAAAATAGCCGACATCTCAACACGGAGTGACGAGAGCAGCTCGGCCTTAAAATCGTGGAAAGCAGCACCGCCTGCGGCTTCGGCCAGACTAGAAGGGGAGTCACTACGAGGCGGGGATGCAACGTGCGAAGCAGGCCGCGATGGTTGTATAGGTACTTTAGGCTTTGGCGGCATTTTAATCGGCAAAAAGATGGCGTTAAATTCAAATTATAATGGTGGAGAACACACACACCGAAAAAGGATACAAAAGGTGTACCTAAAATAGGTTTTTTTTAAAGGTTGCTGCAGGAGCTCAGAGAAACGCGTCCTACTCCATTAGTCGCTACACCGGAAGTCGGAAACTGATAAGGCTTTCTGCTGTTGTAGCCCATCTGTCTCAGGGTTCAATGTGTTGTGCATTCAGAGATGCTTTTCTGCTCACGACAACTGTATAGACCCTTTTCACTCACGTGACCTTCGTAAACGCGACTGCCATTTTGGACATGAAGAAATAACGGTTTATGGCACAGACCCTTTTGGTTCTTGCTCATCTAGCTGCTACAATGACTGCTTAGACTGCAACAATAATACCTAACACACATTTAAGTATCCGTCGTAAAGACGTGAAACTCGTCGAGTGACGAGTGTGTTCAATGATAAGCTAACACAATCTAAAAGTAGACATACCATCACACTGCCCTGGCACTGTGTACAGTTTACCTTCTATGGTTTGTGCACTCACTATTTGCCATTACTTTCTCCAACCCAGTGTTCAAACTATGCCGGTATTTTCGGGGGGTCCCTTTTTTTCCCTTGGGGGGTGCTTGCGCTTGTCTCAGAGCGCGGATCTCCAAACATATGAGAAGCCTATCTTACGCACATATCATGCGGACTCCACACCTCCACACATGCATCGCATCTGAAGTCATAACTCATCAGGGAAAATCGTGTCCGCATTGGCATGTTCAAAAAACAACCTCGCGTCAACAATGATACCACACGCAAGAAAAAAAAACAGTCAGGCTACTCAACACATCTGATCCACAGCAGCACCAAAGCATCACTGGAAATCATGTCAACAACCAATCTTCCATTTCAACACGCGTCAACAAACAAATGGCACCACAAACATGAACGAATCGGTCAGGCTACCGATTCCAAACCCACAGCAGACGAATAATTAAATGCATCTTGCCTTAAAGCAGAATTGACCACAAAGGAAGTCTGTTGGCACACTTCCTTTCTACTAGTTTGTGTCCCCAACCTGGCAGCAGCACACTGTAAAAAAATTTACGGGCGGGTGTTGATTGAACATAGATTTTACACATCATTTGACTCAGAAATGTCATTTTCACTTACAACCAACTAAACCAGGTCGGCCTAATACACTTTCTCTCATTGTGATATGTTGAGCTATCAAGAATTTTAACATCCAAATATCAAAGATATCCTTGTTGATAGAACTAGCTGCAACCTGTTGCAACGCTGCATGTTGGTATCCTTGTTGGTAGAACCAATGACGCATATATACATGTGCTGTATGGGGTTTCCTTACCTCTGCGCAGGGGCAAATGTTTACTTTTTTGGGGATTGAACACTATTATTACAAATTTTGCACGCATTTCTTGAATGATTAAGGCTTTTAAAAGTATAGTGTCTGTAATCCAGGTATTAACACCGACACTCAGGTGTAAAGGTTAACTTGATTTAAAGCTCAGGTAAAGGTTAACAAAGGTTTTTAGTTCTTTGTCGTAAAATTGAATTTTGAAATTGACACAGCAGTCACAGTTAGTTTATTTTATCAAGTGCAAGTAGCTAATGGAGCCTGAGCACTTGTTTGTGATGCAGCCTGAGCCCCTTTTTTATTGTGGTATAAATGTCAGTTTACTCCAGAACACTTGTGAAAGACTCATTCAACAAATGTGTTCAAAATTTCAAATTATAGTCTGTAATCCAACTTGACTTTAATGTTCAGGTAAATTTCAACAAAGGTCTTTAGTTCTTCATTCTAAAATTGAAATGTGAGATTGACATGTAGCAATCTGTCTGGAAGTGGATCACTTTTTTCCTGCACGTTGCAGAATTCTTTTTCATTTGCAAGAGACACAGTCTTACAAATAAAAGTGTTTTCCTTTGACAATTATTTGTAAGTGTCTTTTTTTGCGCCAGTGATTTATTGTATGTTTTAAGGTACAGGTAACTTGAAAAAACATCATATGAAATGTAGAAATACATGTTATTATAGCAAACATTTATTTGTTATTATAAGAAGAGTAACCTAATTCGGGTAACAGCAAAAATACGTTGGTTGAAATCAAATGTAAGCTCAAATTTTCTAGGCAACATGATGCAAGAGAATTTTGAGTTGAGATGGTCAACAACAAATAGTACATTGGTTGAACTCAAATTTCAACTCAGAAATCCTTGTTGACTTAACAAGGATCTTTGTTGACTTAAGAAGGATTTTCGTGTTTAAATTTGAGTTCAACCAACTTACCTTTTGTTGTTGACCATCTCAACACAAAATTCTCTTGCATCATGTTGCCTAGAAAATTTAAGTTGAGATGGTCACTTTTTTTTTTTACAGTGCAGTCATTGTCATATCGGTTTATCTTTGATGTAAACACAACACTTCGGATATGCAAATGCTTCCCATTACACACGATTGCTATGTCAATAAACATCATTTTGCCAATATTTTAGAGACCATCCATCTTCTCCGTCGGTCAGCATCTGTCGGGATCCGATAAAATGATAAATCTTGCCTTGTGTGTTGATGGTTACTACATCCAGGTGCACAACAATATAATAGCATGATGGAAGTCTTGCTGAAAGTAAAAACTTTCTTTGATGGCTATATTCCTTTTGATGCTTTGCTGTCGTTCCTCGTTGTTGGCTGTGGTAGACTACTGGTAGTTCATGTCCAAAATGGCGGCCGCGTTTGTCGTGACGTCACGTGGGAAGGGTCTATAGAGTAGTTGTCTGAACTACTGTAGCCTTTGTCATTTCAAACCAGTCTGGTCATTCTCTTCTGACCTCTCTCATCAACAAGGCATTTCCATCCACAAAACTGCCACTCACTGGATGCTTTTTCATTATTGCACCATTCAGAGTAAACTCCAGAGTCTGTTACATGTGCAAATCCCAGAAGATCAGCAGTTATAGAAATACTCAGACCTGCCTGTTTGGCAGCAACAGTCATGCCAAGTTTAAAATCACTGAGATCACATTTTTCCTCCATTCTCATGGTTGATGTGAATGTTACCCAAAGCTGCTGGCTAATATCTACATGATTTTATGCATTGAACTTCCATCACATGATTGGCAGATTAGATATTTTCATGAATGAGTAGGTGTACAGATGTTCCTGATAAAATGCTCAGTGAGTATAGTTACACACACAAACACAGCCTCATACTGCTGGTTTTAGTCTGGGCAAAACAATGTCAAAATCACATACAATAAGTCATATAATCATATTTTCAGTACTGATCCATGACTTTGAAGAAAATCAATTTAACCTTTCTGGATTTACATCTGGGCAGCACGGTGGTGTAGTGGTTAGCACTGTCGCCTCACAGCAAGAAAGTTCTGGGTTCGAGCCCAATGGCTGATGAGGGCCTTCTGGGTGGAGTTTGCATGTTCTCCCTGTGTCTGTGTGGGTTTCCTCCAGGTGCTCCAGTTTCCCCCACAGTTCAAAGACATGCAGGTTAGGCTAACTGGTTGCTCTAAATTGACCGTAGGTGTGAATGTGAATGGTTGTCTATGTGTCAACCCTGCAATGATCAGGTGACTTGTCCAGGGTGTACCCTGCCTCTCGCCCACAGTCAGCTGGGATAGGCTCCAGCTTGCCTGCGACCCTGAACAGGATAAGCAGTTACAGATAATGGATGGATGGATTTACATCCACAAGTAATGTATGACTCAGTATTTACAATAAATACCACCATCATTCCTTTTCTGCTTCTCAATTGTGTAATGTCAGACTATATGAATATTTCTAGAGTGGTTGTGTTGTTTTCCTTCAACATGCCATGCACTGTTTAATTGCTGAGCCTGATGATTTACCTAATTCAAAACTCATTGTTTTGGAGTGTCTAGTCCAAGCACACACTCTTCTCTTCTCTTCTCTTCTCTTCTCTTCTCTTCTCTTCTCTTCTCTTCTCTTCTCTTCTCATTATCTCTAGCTGTTTTATCCTGTTCTACAGGGTCGCAGGCAAGCTGGAGCCTATCCCAGCTGACTATGGGCGAAAGGCGGGGTACACCCTGGACAAGTCGCCAGGTCATCACAGGGCTGACACACAGACACAGACAACCATTCACACTCACACTCACACCTACGGTCAATTTAGAGTCACCAGTTAACCTAACCTGCATGTCTTTGGACTGTGGGGGAAACTGGAGCACCCAGAGGAAACCCACACGGACACTGGGAGAACATGCAAACTCCGCACAGAAAGGCCCTCGCTGGCCACGGGGCTCGAGCCCGGACCTTCTTGCTGTGAGGCGACAGCACTAACCACTACACCACCGTGCCGCCACACACTTTTCTTTGCACAAATAACCACAGTACAAGACTTGCACTCATACAGCTAGTGTCTAAATTTCTTAGGCAAACTGTGCTCACTGCTTTGGAATTGACCATCTCAATAAAAATATGTGGGTGTAAATTGACCATATGTATGAATGGTTGTTTGTCTATGTGTCAGCCCTGCGATGACCTGGCAACTTATCCAGGGTGTACCCCGCCTCTCACCCATAGTCAGCTGGGATAGGCTCCAGCTTGCCTGCGACCCTGTACAGGATAAGTGGCTACAGATAATAGATGTATGGATGGATACAACTACAGTGCCTTGCAAAAGTATTCATACCCCTTGAACTTTTTCACATTTTTCCACCTTACAACCACGAACTTAAAAGTTTTTTTATTGAGATTTTAATGTGATAGACCAACACAGAGTAGCACATAATTGTGAAGTGAAACAAAAATGATAAATGGTTTTCAAAATTTTAAGCAAATAAAAATCTGAAAAATGTGATGTGCATTAGTATTCAGCCCTCCTGCGTCAATACTTTGTAGAGCCACCTTTTGCTGCAATTACAGCTGCAAGTCTTTTGTGGTATGTCTCTACCAGCTTTGCACATCTAGACACTGAAATTTTTGCCCATTCTTCTTTGCAAAATAGTTCAAGCTCAGCCAGATTGGATGGAGAGCGTCTGTGAACAGCAGTTTTCAAGTCTTGCCACAGATGCTCAATGGGATTTAGGTCTGGACTTTGACTGGGCCATTCTAACACATGAATATTCTTTGATCTAAACCGGTGGTTCTCAACCGGTGGGGCCCGCCCCCCTGGGGGGGCACGGACACTCTCCCGGGGGGGCATGAGTAGGCTAGGATGAGGGGAAAAAATCAGGAAAAAAATCATTTTAAAAAAAATCACGAAAATTCCTATGATGAAAATGCAAGTGGTTGGACTACTATAACACAGAAACAAATCAACCACACAGTTTCATTTCAAATTTACCAATACAGAGGGTAGTATTTTGAGCCTGTGACGTGATGCCACGTAACTGCTAGGCTAGCCTACTATATAAGCGTCTGCACACGCGTTCAGCTTCATTCACTCTAGTCTAGTCTCTTGCCAAGTTTGCTTGTGCCAGGCTTCGCTAGTCTATCTGTTATCAGTGTTGATATCGATCTACTTTAGGCCTTTACTTCAAACCCAATCAGTCTTTTTAAAGACTAATACCACAAAAAGCCTTTTTAACCCTAATCATACCAGCATATTTTGCAACCTATTCATACCGGGTGGGGTCGGTTACGACCTCAAGTTATTTTTAGCCAAATATCGTTACATTTTTTATGTGTAGACAACAAAAGCTTCATAAGAGATCAATATTCTTTATTAAACATCTTGTTAGAGATCCACAAATACTATTCTATACTATTCTACGTATATCTAGGACACCAATTTGATTCAACCAAACCTATTTTTTTCAAAAATCTGAAATTACTTTCTGACTCTGAGGATGAACAGCATTGTACTCAGTAGTCTTCCGGCGACCCTCTCTATTTGTCTCTTGGACAATCTGAATCACTATTGGCTGGGTGATAAAAAGCTGGAAAGACTGCAGTATATCAGTACATCTTCCTTCTGGTGTGATTCCAGGGGCCTGTCTCAAAATATCCTGGGCTCGCCTTCGTCTCTGCGGTGGCTGGGCCTTATCCCAAACAGTTCCATCTTTACCAATTATGTGGTCTTGGTCCACAGCAGGGTTGTTGGGCTGGGCTTGGCCTTGGGGAATTGCACCATTGTCCTGGCCTCACCCACGCCCATGCCCACGCCCCCTGCCACGACCTCTGCCATGACCTCTGCCATGGCCTCTTCCCCTTCCTTGATTTATTTCAGCCTCTGTCATCAGGGCGTTGTTGGTTTCCATGGTGTTCAACCTCTGGATCATTATCACTGGCACTCTCAGTGTCACCTCTGTCTGATGCTTCAGATATGTGGTCTGCTTCTTCCTCAGAGTCAGATTAATTTGGTTCACTCTCATCTGTGGTACTGTCCTGCTCTAAGAGTCTTTGAATCTCTTCTCTTCTCAAGTATCTCACTACTCTTGGTCTGCCTGCCATATTTCAATCTGAAAATACAAAATTGGGTAAAATACACTGAATAAAAAACAAGTACTATATGGCTAAATAGTGAAAAATGAGTGGGGTCGTTTACGACCCCAATGGTTTTTGGTCCAATAAAAAGCAGGCATCGAGGGCACAAAGAATCCAGATGCGTATCCTGTAACCTGCAAAAAAATGTGACAAATTCATGAAATTTCATGAAAAAATAACGCATATTAAATTTTTTATCCTAAAAAATAGACGTCTGGGGTCGGAAACGACCCCACCCAGTATGATTAGGGTTAAAGACTATCCCAATCTCAGCCCTAGCTATTTTTTAACTGCTAAGCGTGCTAATAGGGTAAGCCTCTGCCTTTTTCACCGTGTTGCAACACATATGACACACGTGACTAAGACAATCACTCACTCACTCACTCACTCACTCAGGACTACAATCTTAAGTCTTCAAATAAAATTGGTACTGCCTGCAAAATTGTTAAACACTTGCATTAAAGAACGTGCATAAGTCCCGTCTGATTAGTCCCTGATATGCATCTCTTAACATAGACACACATCCAAATTATAATTAACAAAAATGGAGAGATTTCTAGTGAGGACCAACAAGGCAACCGACGCACCACCAGCTGCAAAAAAAGCTTCGAAGGTACGATGAAGCATACCTGCAGTTTGGATTTACAGTCACGGCTGATCTGAGACCTCAGTGTGTCGTGTGTGCCGAGGTGCTAGCAAACGACAGCATGAAGCCCTGAAAACTTAAAAGGCACCTCGAAACAAAACATGCTGCTATTAAAGATAAACCGGCAGAATATTTTAAAAGAAAGCTTGATGGCCTCCATCAGCAACAGGCAGCCATTTCAGTGCACAGCACTGTGTTTAAACAGTGTTTGGAGGCATCGTATGTAGTGGCCAAAAGAATAGCTAAACTGGATAAACTGCATACAATTGCCAAGACTCTCATTTTGCTGGCCGCACAAGACGTGCAGAATAATGATAGGAGATAGTGCAGCAGCCAAACTCAGTACAGTACCACTGTCCAATGACACAGTCGCTAGGAGGATTTCAGACATGTCTAGTGACATCAGAGAGCAACTCATAGAGTTCATAAAACAGAGTCCTTATTACGTGCTGCAACTGGATAAATTGTTAGGGTTTTGCTGGGATTCGAACCTGGTTCGTTGGTGTGATGATCCAGCAAACCCCCACTAGGCCACCAGGGGAATGACTCAAATGCAGAGGCGTGAGGCGGAAGTAGAAAAAGTAACAAAAGGTTTATTTATACTATGTACACTATATACAATCCAGGGCAAAACAAAAACAAAAACAAAGAGTATAATTCAAAAAGAAAAAGGCAAAAATGCAAAAGCTCAGAAGATCCACAAAACACAGTACAAAGGAAACTGGAGATAAACATAACAGCACAAAGACTCCGTGACAAGAGGACTGAACTCAGGGGTATAAATACACAAACTAATTAAGAACACAGGTGAAGATAATTAGGACTAACAGGCAATTAACAAAAACACAAAACACAGGAACAGTGGCAGCCTCTAGAGGCCAAAATAAACAAGACACGAAAAGGAAATAACAGCGGCCTCTAGAGGCCAAAACAGTCCAAGTCCTAACAGGACCCCCCCCTCTAGGAGCGTCTCCTGACGTTCCCAGGGCGATCCGGATGGGCCGAATGGAAGTCCCGACACAGTTCTTTATCTAGGACATCCCAAGCAGGAACCCAGCAGCGCTCCTCAGGACCATAGCCCTCCCAGTCCACCAGATATTGCAACCCGCCGCGGACCCGGCGGGAGTCAAGCAGGCGATGCACAGTGAACACAGTCTGCCCCTGGAAGATGCGGGGGGGTGGGGGGTTCCTAGGGGCAGGGGCATACGTAGACGTCAGTACAGGCCGCAACAGGGAAACATGGAAAGTGGGGTTGATCCTCAGAGTCCGGGGCAACTGGAGCCGGTAGGAGACAGGGTTCACCCTGCGCACCACCTTGAAGGGGCCAATGTAGCGAGGAGCAAGCTTGCAGTTCTCCACCCGCAGCGGAAGGTCCTTAGTGGACAGCCAAACCCGCTGCCCAGGGCGGAAAGTGTGTGCAGGTCTTCTGTGGCGGTTGGCCTGAGTCTGGTTGGTTCTGGAGGTCTGTATGAGGGTCTTCCTGACCTTGCTCCAGGTCTTGCGACACCGTCTCACATATTGGTTGACCGAGGGCACCCCCGCGTCCTCCTCCTGGTCCGGGAACAGAGGTGGCTGGAACCCGAATTGGCACTGGAATGGCGACAGCTTGGTGGCCGATGACTGCAGGGTGTTGTGGGCGTACTCTGCCCATGGCAGCCAGGTGCTCCATGATGTCGGGTTATCCATAGCCAGGCCTCGCAGGGTGGTTTCCAGGTCCTGGTTGAGCCTCTCCGTCTGACCATTGGACTGTGGGTGAAACCCAGAGGAGAGGCTGGCAGTGGCTCCGATGACCTTGCAGAACCCGTGCCACACTCGGGAGGAGAACTGGGGCCCTCGGTCTGAGACGATGTCCTGTGGAAGACCAAAGACTCGGAAGACATGATTAAATATAAGTTTCGCTGTTTCAAGAGCAGAGGGGAGTTTGCACAGAGGTATGAAGCGGCAGGCCTTGGAGAATCTGTCAACAATGACCAAAATGACCATGTTACCTTGTGACTCAGGGAGACCCGTGATGAAGTCGACTGCCACGTGGGACCAGGGACGCCGGGGAATGGTCAGAGGATGCAGGAGACCCTAGGGACGCTGTCGTGGGTTCTTGGTTCTGGTGCAAACCTCACAGGACAGGACAAATGACCTTACTTCCTGCTCCATGTTAGGCCACCAGAAGCGTCTTTTCAGGAAGTCCAGGGTCCTCCGAGCTCCCGGGTGGGCGGTGAGAGGGGAAGAGTGACCCCACTGGAGAATCTTGGCCCGGGCTTGATGTGGGACGTACAAGAGGCCTGGTGGCCCCGTCCCAGGACCGGGGTCCTGGCGTTGGGCTCGTCGAACAGCCTCCTCAATACCCCAGCGGACAGGGGACACAATCCGGGACACCGGGATAATAGGCCCGACTTCATTCTCCCTGTTAGTGGCAGAGAACAGCCTGGACAGTGCGTCAGGTTTGGTGTTCTTGGAGCCGGGACGGTACGAGAGGGTGAAGTCAAACCGACTGAAAAACAGGGCCCACCTAGCCTGTCGAGGGTTCAGTCTCTTGGCTTGCTGGAGGTACTCCAGGTTCTTGTGGTCAGTCCAAACCAGGAATGGATGTTGCGCTCCCTCCAGCCAGTGCCTCCACTCCTCAAGGGCCAGTTTGACCGCTAGCAGTTCTCGATCCCCCACATCGTACCGGGACTCCGCAGGACTCAGGCGGTGGGAGAAGTAAGCGCAGGGGTGCAGCTTTCCTTCCGAACGTTGAGAGAGTACCGTGCCGACACCACTGTCCGAGGCATCCACCTCCACGATGAATGGTTGGGAGGTGTCCGGGAGGACCAGAATGGGTGCCGTGCAGAAGCGGGCCTTGAGGTCTTTGAACGCCTTTTCTGCCTGAGGAGACCAGCCATAAGATCCACCTGTCCCTTTGGTGAGGTCTGACATGGGTGCTGCCACAGAACTGAAGTTCCTGATGAACTTGCGGTAGAAGTTAGCGAATCCTAAGAACCGCTGAACCTCCTTAACGGACTTGGGAGTAGGCCAGTCCCGGACGGCCAGGGTCTTGGCAGGGTCCATTTGGAGTTGGCCTGTCCGTACAATAAATCCCAGAAAGGAGACCTCGGGAACATGAAATTCGCATTTCTGGGCCTTGGCGAACAGATTGTTCTGTAGCAGCCTCTGGAGAACCTGGCGGACATGGTGGCGGTGCTCCTGCACGGTCTTGGAAAAGATAAGGATGTCGTCGAGGTAGACAAAGACGTACAGGTTAATCATGTCCCTTAAGACGTCGTTGATTAGGGCCTGAAAAACAGCTGGTGCGTTGGTGAGTCCGAAGGGCATCACCTGGTATTCGTAGTGCCCAGACGGGGTGTTAAAGGCAGTCTTCCACTCGTCTCCCTATCGGATACGGATGAGGTGGTATGCGTTCCGTAGGTCCAACTTGGTGAAGACGGTGGCGCCTTGGAGCAGGTCGAAAGCAGTGGACATCAGCGGAAGGGGATATCGGTTGCGCACAGTGATCTTGTTCAGGCCCCTGTAGTCAATACATGGTCGAAGCCCCCCATCCTTCTTGCCGACAAAGAAGAAGCCGGCACCAGCAGGTGAGGTGGAGGGTCGAATGAACCCAGAGACCAGGGCGTCTTTGAGGTATTCCTCCATAGCCTTGCGTTCTGGCTGAGAGAGGGAAAACAGTCTGCCACGAGGAGGGGTAGTCCCAGGGAGCAAGTCGATGGCACAGTCGTAGGCCCGGTGCGGAGGAAGAACGGCGGCCCTGCTCTTGCTGAAGACCTCCTTGAGATCCCAGTACTCTGTGGGAACTTGAGATAACTCGGTGAGATCAGGGGGCTCGGCAGGAGACACAGGAGAGCTAGAGAGCAGACAAGAGGCATGGCATGCAGGGCCCCATTCCACAACCTGGCTTGTTACCCAGTCTGTGCGAGGGTTGTGGCGAGTAAGCCAAGGAAGGCCTAGAATAACTGGGAACTCAGGTGAAGGAATCAGGTGCAGGGATATTTCTTCCTTGTGACCTTGAGACTGGAGGAAGACTGGAGAAGTAACTTGAGTGACTCTTCCATCACCTAACGCTTGGCCATCGAGGGCAGACACAGACAGAGGGACTTCAAGAGGTGCAGTAGGTATATTGATGCTTTGGGCGAAGTGAATATCCATAAAGTTCCCAGCCGCCCCTGAGTCTATCAAAGCTTGACAAGAGTGGACAGACTCACCCCAGGAGATGGAGACCGGGATGTAGATTCCTTGGCCAGGGAGTCCGGGAGAGAGGGTAGGCCCCGTCACAACCCTCCCTCGGCTGAACGGGGCGGTCCTTTTCCCAAGAGTTCGGGACATGATGCTCGGAAGTGACCGGGCTTGCCACAGTAGATGCAGCACTTGTCCCTCCTTCTGCGCTCCCTCTCAGATACGGAGAGGCGAGTATGACCCACTTGCATGGGTTCTGGACAGTCACTGAAGGAGGTAGACGGTCTCCAGGTAGAGGTAGGGAGGCTGGGGGGGCTCAAGGCTTGGTGGCGTTCTCTCATCCTGTTGTCCAGACGAATAGCATGTGAGATGAGGGTTTCGAGGTCACTTGGGCATCCAATAGAGGCCAGACCGTCCTTGATGGGGTCAGACAGACCATGGTGGAAGGCTGACACCAGGGCAGTCTCGTTCCATCCACTTACTGCTGCGAGTGTTCGGAACGAGATGGCGTAATCTGCGACGCTTCCTCCTTGCCGGATGGACATGAGCTTTTGGGCTGCGTCGGTACTGATGTCTGCCTGATCGAAGACCCGAAGCATCTCTTCAGAAAACAGCTGGAAATCAAAGCACTCAGGTCCCTGTCTTTGCCAGATAGCAGTAGCCCAGGCTCGCGCCTTACCAGCTAATAAGGTGATCACAAAGGCAATCTTGCAGCGATCCGTAGTGTAGGTGGTAGGCTGAAGCTCAAAGGTGAGTTGACACTGGGTAAGGAACTCTCAGCACTCACTGTGCTTGCCGTCATACCTCTGTGGTGCAGGAAGGCTGGGTTCGCGAGGTGAAGAAGGCAGCATGGCAGGAGGCACTGGAGCAGGAGTGGGAGCTGGATCAGGAGCAGGAACTGGATCAGGAGCAGGAGATGCAGGCAGAGATGTCAGCTGTGCCAGGGTTTTCCCAATTTGCTGAAGCAGTTCCTCGTGGCGAGCAAGGGCCTCACGTTGGCTGGTGAGCGTACGTCCATGAGCGTCCATGGTCGCTCCGAAGCGTGTCAAAGCTGCCATAATTCCCTGAAGGTTGGCCGGGTAGACAGTTGAAGCAGCCTCTGCTGAGTCAGTCATGACGGAGTCTTTCTGTTAGGGTTTTGCTGGGATTCGAACCTGGTTCGTTGGTGTGATGATCCAGCAAACCCCCACTAGGCCACCAGGGGAATGACTCAAATGCAGAGGCGTGAGGCGGAAGTAGAAAAAGTAACAAAAGGTTTATTTATACTATGTACACCATATACAATCCAGGGCAAAACAAAAACAAAAACAAAAACAGAGTATAATTCAAAAAGAAAAAGGCAAAAATGCAAAAGCTCAGAAGATCCACAAAACACAGTACAAAGGAAACTGGAGATAAACATAACAGCACAAAGACTCCGTGACAAGAGGACTGAACTCAGGGGTATAAATACACAAACTAATTAAGGACACAGGTGAAGATAATTAGGACTAACAGGCAATTAACAAAAAAAAACACAAAACACAGGAACAGTGGCGGCCTCTAGAGGCCAAAATAAATATGACACGAAAAGGAAATAACAGCGGCCTCTAGAGGCCAAAACAGTCCAAGTCCTAACAATATATATATATATATATATATATATATATATAAAAATTTTTTATTTATTTATTTTTTTCTTACCTTATTACTTGTCCTAAATTTCCCCCATCCCAACTTGTTTTGGAATGTATTGCAGACCTGAAATACAAAAATGGATGTGTATTAGCAAATGAAATAAAGTTAACCAGACAAAACATGAAATATAAATTCATACTGTCTCCAATGAAATACAATCAAAAGTAAATTTAGAATTCACTACTTTCTTTTTTCTTTTTTTTCCTTTTCCATACCATCCCAACTTTTTCTGATTTAGGGTTGTACAATGGTGCTTGAAAGTTTGTGAACCCTTTAGAATTTTCTATATTTCTGCATAAATATGACCTAAAACATCAACAGATTTTCACACAAGTCCTAAAAGTAGATAAAAAGAACCCAGTTAAACAAATGAGAACAATTATTATACTTGGTCATTTGTTTATTGAGTAAAATGATCCAATATTACATATCTGTGAGTGGCAAAAGTATGTGAACTTTTGCTTTCAGTATCTGGTGTGACCCCCCTCGTGCAGCAATCACTGCGACTAAACATTTCCGATAACTGTTGATCAGTCCTGCACACCAGCTTGGAGGAATTTTAACCCATTCCTCTGTACAGAACAGCTTCAACTCTGGGATGTTGGTGGGTTTCCTCACATGAACTGCTCGCTTCAGGTCCTTCCACAACATTTCCATTGGATTAAGGTCAGGACTTTGACTTGGCCATTCCAAAACATTAACTTTATTCTTCTTTAACCATTCTTTGGTAGAACGACTTGTGCGCGTAGGGTCATTGTCTTGCTGCATGACCCACCTTCTCTTGAGATTCAGTTCATGGACAGATGTCCTGACATTTTCCTTTAGAATTCGCTGGTATAATTCAGAAGGGTGGCAAGCCGTCCTGGCCCAGATGCAGCAAAACAGGCTCAAACCATGATGCTTCCACCACCGTGTTTCACAGATGGGATAAGGTTCTTATGCTGGAATGCAGTGTTTTTCTTTTTCCAAATATAACGCTTCTCATTTAAACCAAAAGGTTCTATTTTGGTCTCTCACCTCCACAAAACATTTTTCCAATAGCCTTCTGGCTTGTCCAGGTGATCTTTAGCAAACTGCAGACAAGCAGCAATGTTCTTTTTGGAGAGCAGTGGCTTTCTCCTTGCAACCCTGCCATGCACACCATTGTTGTTCAGTGTTCTACTGATGGTGGACTCATGAACATTAACATTAGCCAATGTGAGAGAGGCCTTCAGTTGCTTAGAAGTTACCCTGGGGTCCTTTGTGACCTCACCGACTATTACACGCCTTGCTGTTGGAGTGATCTTTGTTGGTTGACCACTCCTGGGGAGGGTAACAGTGGTCTTGAATTTCCTCCATTTGTACACAATCTGTCTGACTGTGGATTGGTGGAGTCCAAACTCTTTAGAGATGGTTTTATAACCTTTACCAGCCTGATGAGCATCAACAACACTTTTTCTGAGGTCCTCACAAATCTCCTTTGTTCGTACCATGATACACTTCCACAAACATATGTTGTGGAGATCAGACTTTGATAGATCCCTGTTCTTTAAATAAAACAGGGTGCCCACTCACACCTGATTGTCATCCCATTGATTGAAAACACCTGACTCTAATTTCACCTTCAAATTAACTGCCAATCCTGGAGGTTCACATACTTTTGCCACTCACAGATCTGTAATATTGGATCATTTTCCTCAATAAATAAATTACCAAGTATAATATTTTTGTCTCATTTGTTTAACTGCATTCTCTTAATCTACTTTTAGGACTTGTGTGAAAATCTGATGATGTTTTAGGTCATATTTATGCAGAAATATAGAAAATTCTAAAGGGTTCGCAAACTTTCAAGCACCACTGTAGATATAATTTAAAATGGATTAAATAGATTTTCTTGTCCATCAGTCGACATACAATAACCCATTGTAACCCATTAATAACTCATTACTTAATAACCCATTGACCAAATGTTGACATCTCATCTCATCTCATTATCTCTAGCCGCTTTATCCTGTTCTACAGGTTCGCAGGCAAGCTGGAGCCTATCCCAGCTGACTACGGGCGAAATGCGGGGTACACCCTGAACAAGTTGCTAGGTCATCACAGGGCTGACACATAGACACAGACAACCATTCACACCTACGGTCAATTTAGAGTCACCAGTTAACCTAACCTGCATATCTTTGGACTGTGGGGGAAACCAGAGCACCGGGAGGAAACCCACGCGGACACGGGGAGAACATGCAAACTCTGCACAGAAAGGCCCTCGCCGGCCACGGGGCTTGAACCCGGACCTTCTTGCTGTGAGGCGACAGCGCTAACCACTACACCACCTTGCCGCCCAAATGTTGACATTTTTTGGAAATTTATTAAAAATCAAAAACCAAAATCTCTCATTTAGATAAATAAATATACCCTTTATTCAGTACTTTGGCAGCAATTACAGCTTTAAATCTTCTTGGGAAAGTCTTTACATGCTTTGGTCACCTGGATTTTGGCAGATTCTCCCATTCTTCCTGGCAGATTTTCTCAAGCAAGCTCAATCAGATTAGATAAGAAGTGTCTGTGAACTGCCATCATCTTCAGGTGTTCAACCCACAGTTTTTCTATGGGGTTTGCCAAAATTTGGGCTTGGCTGGGCCACTGAAGACTTGTCAGCAGCTTTTCTGAAGTCACTCCACCATTGTCTTATCTGTATGCCATTTCAGGCTTTAAGGCAAGTTCTTGTGTTTAAAGGCAGTGAGCTAAAACATTATTGACACTACTACCATATTAGTCCTGGGTATGACGTAAAACTGCATCCGATGACAAGGCTTCCAAGCAGGGATGCTTGTGGCTGTGCGGAATGTGGAATGACCCCTTAGTTGCCATCACTCCCAGGTTTGCCCTGACCCGGGGCAGTAACACCTGTTTAGAGTGCCAGCTATGGCTTAAATAGCAGGGTAGGATGGACTCTTTAGCTCAGTCCAGCAACCATTCTAGGAGGAGGAAACTCCAAATTCAAGTCCCAGCAACTGCAAGCTACTGTGAGGGCAGTCCTCTGAAGAAGGATACTGACCAGCTGCTGCACCTCCACCCAGCGGATACATGTTTTGGCTGCTGAACCTGTACCCATTGCTGAGTGTCAGAAAGAGAGGGTGATGCTGGGCTTGCACACCCCATTGCCACTTTAATCCATCACTGTGCAGGTAGTTCTCCCTGCCATTTCATCCTCATCCTTTATCCATCATTTCAAGTCTTGCAGCGAGGGACAAGTGGTGATGGAGGCAGGGAGAGGATGCTCCTGGGAGCCTCCAGTCATGAATCTACATGCATGGCGGTTCTGGTGTGATGGTTGCTCAGGGGATGACCTGGAACAATGTCCCTGTTCGTATCCTGCCAGGACGACAAGGCAGCCCTATTTAGGGACAGCACTGCCTTCTCCCACTGGAGAGGGGGATATAAAATAGCCCCTAAACAAAGCTTGTTCCACTCCGACTTGGCCGTTGACCATGATGGTCTGGTCATCCAACCCCATGGTAGAAACAGAAAGGCAAAGATTCACTTGGCAGCATGGAACGTTTGAATGCTGCAAGGCAATCCAAACAGTCTGGAATGCTGTATAGCCATTGTGGCTCAGGAACTTCAGCGCTATAACATAGCCATTGCAGCCCTCAGCAAAACTCATCTACCAGAAAGCTTACATCTCACAGGACATGGAGCTGGATATACATTCTTCAGCTCTGGACGACCTGAAAATGAACCAAGACAAGCTGGAGTTGGCTTCGCCATCAAGAACCATTATCTCAGCCTCCTGGACTCTGTGCCACATGGAGTAAACAAGCGGCTGATGACGCTTCGCCTGCACCTGGACACTGGCTATGTCACCTTAATTAGCACCTACACTCCCACCATGACCCACACTGATGAGTCCAAGGAGCAGTTCTATGAGGAACGGAGTAGACTCATCCAGGCTACCCCTCACTCTGACAAACTTGTGCTACTGGGTGACTTCAATGCTAGAGTGGGCAAAGACTACACTGCTTGGGACAAGGTCATTGGTTGACATGGCATCAGAAAGGAAAACTCAAATGGCATCCTCCTCCTTACAACCTGCTCACAATGTCAGCTTGCCATTACAAACACCCTATTCCAATAGTGCACTGCTAGGAAAACTACTTGGATGCACCCTAGGTCTGGACACTGGCACCAGATTGACTATGCTTAGTCCATCAGAGGGATGTCAGAGAAGTCCACCAAAGCCATGCTGGGTTCTACTTGTCTCTCTGACCACTGTCTGCTCCGCACCACTGTAGCTTTTTCTTTCAAGGCACCAAGACACAGGGTTTGTACAGCAATGACAAAGACATTGGATGTCAGCAGGCTCTCTTCCCCTACAGTCAGAATCCAACTGCATGAGAAGACTGAAAGTGCGCTCAACAGGATCAGTACTGAGGGTCTGACTGGTGAGGATCACTGGAGCACACTCCGACATGCAGTACATCAGTCTGCAGAGAAAGTCTTAGGTTTTCTGAAATGCACACACTGTGACTGATTTGATGAAAATGACTCCACAGCCCTCAACCTCTTGGATTGACTGCACCATGCCCATATGAGTTACATAATGGACAAGGTATCACAGACCAAGAGAGACACTTACCTCAGCCTGTTGAGAAGCACAGACTGTCTTGCGTGAGATGAAAGACAGATGGTGGAGAGAATGAACTGCTGACTTGCAGTCAGCTTCTGACAGGAAAGACACCAAATCTTTCTATGCTGGACTGAAGGCAGTGTATGGACCTACCTCTCATGGCAGCACACCACTCTACACAGCTGATGGACAAACGCTTATAAAGGACCAAGCTGGTATATTAGCCTGCTAGGCTGAACACTTCAACGGAGTCTTGAATCGGGTGTTGACCATACCAGATGAAGCCATCAACCAACTCCCACAAAGACCCATCTACGAAGAGTGCAACAATCTTTCCTCAGTAGCTGAGACCACCAAGGCCATTAAACATTTCTCCAAAGGAAAAGCAGCTGGCACAGACGGGATACCAGCAGAGATCTACAAGAGTGGCGGAGACATCATGGCAGTCCAGCTCACTCATCTGTTTCACTTCATCTGGGTAAAAGAGACTATCCCACATGACTTCAAGGATGCACTCATTGTACACCTCTACAAGCTCAAAGGAAACAGACACAGCTGTGACAATCATCATGGGATCTCACTCCTGTCCATTGCAGGCAAGATCCTTGCAAAACTCCATCAACCACCTCACTGACACCATCGCTCAGGAGGTCATCCCAGAGAGCCAATGTGGGTTCCGTGCCTTATGTGGCACCACAGACAGGCTCTTCTCAGCAAGACAAGTGCAAGAAAAATGCATTGAGCAGAATAGGGAACTCTTTATGGTTTTTGCTGACCTCACAAAAGTCTTTGACTCAGTCAGCCGGGAAGGCCTCTGGAAAGTGCTCAAAAAGGCTGGTTGCCCCACTCAGGTTGTCAACATCATTCGGTCCTTTCATGAGGGCATGGTTGGGCATATGATTCATGATGAATCCATCTCTGCCTCATTCAAAGTCAGCAACGGCACCAAGAAAGGATGTGTCATGGCTCCTTTGCATTGTAGGTACACACAGTCCCTTTTTAAGAAACTACATTTCCCATCAGCCAACTTCTGCATTGACCTACATCACGCGGGGGTGGGATCACCAACGTCACATCCTCCATGAAAGCATAAGAAACCCGGAAACTCCTAGCTCCTCCTCTTTCCGTCCCGGGACTAGCGGTCTACGGACACAAAGAGGCTCGCTCTACCCGAGCAAACCCAAAAAGACCTCTTTCTTGCAAGATCCATGATTTAGCGCGATTTCTTTCTTACCCTTGGCCAAGGTAGACTCCAGAGTCACGCGATTTTTAAACTCAGCTTGAGTTACAACCGGTTTTATTCGTATTAGAAGTGACATCACAACTGCCGCCCAAAAGCAGTTTAATTCAAAGTTAAGAGAGCGGCTGGACCCTTTTTTTTAACTGAAACTCTGTGCACATTGTTCTACAAAGATTTTCTTCCCACAAGCTACGAAGCGTCGGATCAAGAATTCTTTGTTTTTCTACAGAAGTCTCTACGGGCTCCTGTGAACTCAACCTCTTCCAAGAAATCCCCTGTGCTTCACAGAGATCTCCACAACGGTGAAAACTCCAGAAGTCTCGGGACTTCTCATAATCTCGCGTAAGACTGGCATTTTTGGGCATAATAAAAAACCTAGTCTTAGGAATTAGCTTTTATTGAAGAAGTGTGAATTTAAACTCCAAACAGTTTAATTGTTACACTGTAAACACGCAGCGTGTTGAATTGATTTATTTTGTTTTAATCTCTCAGTTGTTTTAATAGATAGGCTGTGCATGCTTCTCTTTATCCATTACTAACATTTTAATTTCCTTATCACACATTTTGACCTTATCAAGGTTTCAGTGGATTCAGTACTGTTATAAGCTAGTGAAATTAGCCTACGGCTAATTTCTTTTGTCCCGTTAGCATCCAAAGCTAAGTGTATTGTCTTAGAAACACGTGGCGGTCCTCCCCCACACACACAAACACACCTTAGCTAGCTTTCCTTTGCCTTAGCTAAACACAAGGCTAATCTAGGCCTACACAAACACGTGGCCTCTCACAAACGCACCTTAGCTAGCATCCCTTTGTCTTAGCTTAGCCACACGAGGTTAATCTAGGCCTACATGAACACGTGGTCACCAGGCCTGACACACACACAAACACATGGTCACAGGCCTCACCTGGCCTCACAGTACACCTCAGTTAGCATCCCACGCTAGCTTCTTTCTTTTGCTAGGCCATAGGCCTTACCACGTGGTCAACTCCTCCCCCACAAACACACGTGGAGTTAGCCACCAGAGCTAATCCTTTTTGTAGGCCACACACAAGGCCTCTCTCTCTCCCCACACACACAAACACACCTTAGCTAGCATTCCTTTGTCTCAGCTAAACATAAGGCTAATCTAGGCCTCCACACGTGGCCACATGTCTCACAAACCCACCGTAGCTAGATTCCCTTTGTCTTAGCTTAGCCACACAAGGCTAATTCCTTTGTTCTCCTCAAATCCCACGTGGTGATCCCTACACCACGTGGACACACACGAACATACCTAGCTAGCATCCCACGCTAGCCTTCTGCTCAGGCCATAGGGCCTTTCACTCACTCACTCACTCACTCACACACACACACACACACACACATCTCAGAGACACACACACACACACACACACACACACACACACACACACACACATCTCACACACACACACACACACACACACACACATCTCACTGTTTGTATATATTTCAACTGCCATTATCCATTTTTATCTTTGTTATAATAAATTCATTTATTATTGAAACTGTGTGTTTATTTGTGTTCCAATATCTTTGAAGTCCCCAATCTCCAAAGAATTCTAAAAGGTGCATATGATTTATGTAATATGGTAAGTGATCATAATAATTTGGAATATACCATAACTTAGCTGTTTGGTAATTTATTATTAAGCACCAAAATTAATGGTATTAATTAATGAGACTGATTCCATGAGTGATTTAATGATAATATGAGACTGATTCAATGAAAATGGATTCACTGAAAACGATTCAAATGAGACTGATTCAATTTAATTATTAACCTTCAGATTTAATGAGATTGATCACTCAATTACCCAAATGCACCTACAGCATTGTTTTGCGCCATGCTGCATGATGCTTTCAAGGATTGTGACACAGGCGTGATGATCCACTTCAGGAATGATGGAAGCATCTTCAACTTGAAACGACTCCAAGCAAAAACCAAGGTCTCGTTTATGTTGCTTTGAGACTTGCTCTACGCAGATGACTGTACTCTGATTGCGCATACTCCTGAAGATGCCCAGCACATTGTCAATGCCTTTTCTAGAGCATGCAGCAGATATGGCCTCACCATTAGCATCAGCAAGACAGAAGCCCTTCACCAACCAAGACCTGGGTCACCTCCATATACTCAATCCATCATCGTCTGTGGAGAACAGCTGAAGTCTATAGAAAAATTTTGCTACCTTGGGGGAATTCTCGTGCAAAATGCCAAGATTGATGATGAGATAACCGCACACATTAGCAAAGCAAGTTCTTTCTATGGATGACTTCAACGCCACCTCTGGTCTGATTGTGGGATACACTTGAGCACAAAGATTCAAGTTTACAGAACCATGGTCCTCAGCACTCTGCTCTATGGCTGCGAAACGTGGACGCAATATCAATACCACATCAAGGAGTTGGAGTAGTTTCACCAATGTTGCCTATGGAAGATTTGCAATATAACCTGGAAGGACAAAGTCCCCAACACCACTGCTTTTGAGCGTTGCAACATCACGAGTGTAGAGGCTTTCATCACCCGAGCTCAACTCTGCTAGGCTGGTCACGTGATGTGTATGGGAGATGAGAGAATACCCAAAGCCCTAATGTTTGGAGAGTTGGCATCAGGCAGAAGACTTCAGGGAGGGCAGCACAAATGCTACAAAGATGTTCTGAAAGCCACCTTGAAGGGCTATGACATCGACCCTGCATCCTGGGAAAGAAAGGCCTGTAGCCATGCTTATTGGCGTAAGATCTGCCATGATGGCTGTGAAGTGTTTGAAGCTCAAAGGACTGCCAGACTAACAGAACAGCATCTTTGATGACAGAGGGCAGCTGCTGCCTGAGCAACAGCCCCACAAGCCACCATTTCTTCATCATCATTATCACCCCATCTCATCACTATGCCTGTGATGTTTGTCATTGCGTGTGTGCCTCACGCATTGGACTCCTCAGTCATTGCAGAGACCGCCATTAAATGAATGGGAGAAGAGATTCATCATTTGCGACGACTCAGTCCATCCAACACTACTCGGACCCCATTTCGGACACCTCAACACAAGAAAAATCTAGTCACCTTGAAGGCATGAACAACACACAGATGGTTTACCTAAAAAGAATGGGGCATACAGAAAATCAACTTCACAATCTTAATAACAATCAAAGAGTAACACATCAGGGCTTAAAGAGACAAACTAATCATTAACTAAACATCATACATAAAACCAGGATGCAGAGAGGAGATGATATGAGTTAAGTCAGGAGGTGGAGGGGCCATAAATTTGGCAAAGTCAGGAGGCAGAGAGACCATGACATCAAGAAGACAGGAGACAGAAGCCCATAATGTTCATGAAGCCAGATGGCAGAGAGACTATGACCTCAATGAAGCCAATAAGCCAAGATCATGACATCTGTGAAGCCAGGAGGCAGATCGCCTTCTTTAAATGGAGCAGAGTGACATCCTCAGCAGAGCAAAGAGGCATCAAAAAGAGACAATCTATATTTAGAAACAGGAAACAAAATAAGGGTCTAAGCCAGGAAACACAGAATATGAAAACCATGAAGCAAGGAAATAAAACTCAAACACGTATATGCTGCAGGAGATTTTGCATTCAAAGAGTAACACATCAGAGTTTGAGCAGGCAGACTAATCATTAACGAAACTGAAAGCAGGTGGATACAATCAGGAGACACACAAATGACAAGACAAAGGATGGAGACAAGACCAGGGGCCTCATTTATCAACTGTGTGTATGCCTAGTTTTGTGTCTAAACCACATCATTGAATTCCACCAAAAGGCTAGGATCTTTCAAATTCTACAAAGGACCAAGTCTCTCATCTCATTATCTCTAGCCACTTTATCCTGTTCTACAGGGTCGCAGGCAAGCTGGAGCCTATCCCAGCTGACTACAGGCGAAAGGCGAGGTACACCCTGGACAAGTCGCCAGGTCATCACAGGGCTGACACATAGACAACCATTCACACTCACACCTATGGTCAATTTAGAGTCACCAGTTAACCTAACCTGTATGTCTTTGGACTATGGGGGAAACCGGAGCACCTGGAGGAAACCCACGCGGACACAGGGAGAACATGCAAACTCCGCACAGAAAGGCCCTCGCTGGCCACAGGGCTCGAACCCGGACCTTCTTGCTGTGAGGCGACAGTGCTAACCACTACACCACCGTGCCGCCCAGGACCAAGTCCATTCTTCAAATATTTTTCAAGGATATGTGTGTATCTTCAGCATTCTTAAAGCACCCACAATCCTATGTGCACATACAAGGCAGGACCTTTTCAATGATGCACACCTGCCTAGCTTCTGAAGGCTCGAACTTGGAAGGATGTTCTACCAAGGAAACATCCTTGACTTTGAGAAATACCTATAGTGTTTTGGTATTCTGTACTTGGACATTAGCACCACCCACATGCAATATTCTATATGCAGTTTAATGTGACTTGTTCTTAGTGGATGTCATCAGTGCAACTCTGGTTCATGCAGTTGCCAGTGGAAGCATGGCTATCTTTTCTCTGTTTTTATCTTTAGACATTTAGAACTTGCCTTAAGATGGCATTATTGGTATGTAGGAAGCCTTTTCTACTGTATCTTTCCATATTGATGTATTTCTGATGTTTGTGTGAACTTAAAAGTGCATTTAGCAGATTGATTTACTGAATTATAATCTCTGTCATGCATATAATGCATTTACTCTTCACTAATTTTTATGTCACTGTTGATATAACTTATATCTTTATATAGATGTCATCCAAGGCTGCCAACTTTTGAGTTCAGCTTGAAGTTTGTCCCGGCAGGGGGTGGGTGGTGGTGGTGGTGGTTCTTAAGAAAACAACAATTAGCAGCTAATTAGCTCCTAGGCATGTCCAGATGTTTAACCATGTTTTTAAGTATAAAATTATGTAAATAAGGGCTGCAATGGTACAATAAATTTTGTAACCTTGCTTTATGTAGGCCAGCTCAACAACACCAACAGATCCTCAGTAACACCCATTGAATTCATATAATTAGACAAATGAGAATTGTATTTACCTTCATGTATTTTTATGTGGCACAATGAGTTCATATGTGTAATAACTCGTTTAAAAAAGTATATAATTAATAAAATATATGCTATAAATAAACAGTACTCATACAGTAATGTTATTATATTGTAATAATGTAATATTGCACTTCAAGCGAGTCTTATGCCCCATGGCTACAAATCAGTGGCGGCTGCTGGTTTTTAAAACAGGGGAAGCCCATTTTACACATTCATCGTAAAACCTGTAGGCCGGATATCAAAGCATAGAAAGGTGTGCCCCATTAGCATAGTGAACTAGACAACCCTACCTAGTGGCAGAAAGTATTTTTGCTTGTATGTTTCATGTTATAGTCTGGCTTGCCAGGCTAGTGCCTCATATCCTTAATCAAAAATATCAAACATCCAAAAATCACTGGCTATTCAACGAAGAGCCTTGAACATCATACCCTGATATGCAACACAGAGTCTTTAATACAACACCCAGCTGTGCAACACATCCTTGAACAACATCTGCAACACAGTCTGGAAATTCATAACCAGGTAGGCTATGCAACACACAGAACCTTGAATATTATACCCAGGTATAACCTATAACACAGAGCCCACCATTCTCTTAACATTACTGAACAATATACACACTTCAGATTCATGAACATGAACACTATTTATACACAAATTCTGCTCTCCGCTCCTTTTCCAGAAAATGGTCTGTGACCCTGTCATACCAGCTGGTTGTGCTTTCCAGAGACTTCACCAATTTCTGTTAGCAGCTAGCACTGCAGATCCCAATAAGGCTCAAGCTAGCCTACAACCAGATTGAACTACAAATGAAATAAACGAGTGAATTCACAAATGATCAAACTGATAGAATGGATGAAAGTTAACGGAGCACAACGAGTAATATTTACATTTATTTACAGAGTAATGTACAGAGACATCAGTGAGAAGAAACGTTTATATGAAAAGAAATTCGGACAGCACTTTGGCACACGACTGCACTTTCTTGACATCCGCTAGGGACTCACTGATCATGCTTCCGTGTTCCTCGCCGAAGTACCGCCCTCCTCATGTCTTTCAAACACCACCTCCAATAATCTTTTATCAACCCGGCTTCTTGTCCCTCCCACTGTCTCGTTTAGTCCCAGAGAAGCCCGGCTTCCCTGGAAGTGATGATTTTGCTGATTTTAACCAATAACAACTAGCCGAAATTGGCTGTTCAGAGCCGTCTCGTAGACTGCAACGGATACCCGGCTGCCAGTCAGTGTTGCCAGATACTGCTGACGTTTTCCACCCAAAATATGTTCAAAACCAGTCAAAATGCACTTAAAACCGCCCAATCTGGCAACACTGCTGCCAGTCCATAGAGCCCATTGAAATAAGAAAGGTTACAGCCTGGCAGCAAAGGTGATTCTCATAGCGAACTGCAAGTTCGTCAGACATCACTCAAATAAGTTACAGGATAGTTATGAACATAAATACAATCTTGGGCATATATTATGTTATGCAAGTTATTGTTTTAATGAGAATTCAACGTCGTAGACGCCGCAGTTTGGGGAGAGAATTTTAGGGGAAGCTTGGCTTCCCTTGTTGTCTCTGAGAAATCGCCCCTGCTACAAATGTCAGAATGTGGAAATCACAATTTCTGGATTTTTAGTGATTCTCTTTAAAAAAAAAAAAGCATTACGATTTTACTACTGAACTTCTTCTGTAAGACCATTGTGTAATATTGGACTTGAGTCTTATATCCCACTGGATTGAATCCATACTGTATCCTAACATTGCAATACATTAGATATTGTGCAGAGTAGATGACTATAATCTTGGTAGAATCTTACATAGTTGCCCAGGTCATGCACGTTTTAGATGGTCCTTTACTATATGATGACCTGTGTTTCTGAAATGATTAGCTTCAGTGGCCTTTAACAGGAGAAAATTTAAAAATATATTCAGTTGTACTTGGTTCTCTTTCCACTCTGGAGTAAGAAAATACACATTTTGTGTGCTTATTTCTTGAGAAATAGAAGAGAGTATCTCAACTGTGCATTGAATGTTCCAATATGAAACCAATTCCAGAGGAAGAAAATACACATTGTCTTTTTTTCTGTGTTTATTTATGACAATAGAACAGAAAATGTCAAATGTGAATTGAATGTCCCTATATAAAACCAACTTTACTGCAGTAAAATCATTGTGATTGGCTGCTCCACCGGACTGTGCATTGCAATGATTTGTTGCTGCACACGCTGCTGTTCCTTTGCTTAGAAATCATAAACTTTACACTGGAGGAAGCATAGACAAGAAAAGTTAGCATAAGAAAAGGCATGTGTGGCGTGAGAGCAAAGTACAGTAACTGTTTCGTGTGTGTGAGTCTCATGCTCAGTGTGTAAGAGTTGGCACCTCCGTGTCATCATATACAATGCTTGTATTTCATATTTATTTAATTAAATGACTGGTCATAGGGACCGTCTCACAGATCCATAGTTACATTCATAACTTATAATCTGTTTCAACCATATTCTGACCATCACTATGGTCTAAATAAGATTACTCATAAAAAAAGGAGTCACGAAGAACTGAGGAATCTAATTGCATGAACCTTGCTGGGCAACAGAAATTAGAGCAGCAATGCTTACTGGTGTTGAACAGGTCACGTCACTGATGTAAAATTTTACAAATTTTGTACATGGTTCAGATCATGATGTACAGTGGTGCTTGAAAGTTTATGAACCCTTTAGAATTTTCTATATTTCTGCATAAATATGAACTAAAACAACATCAGATTTTCACACAAGTCCTAAAAGTAGATAAACAGAACCCAGTTAAACAAATGAGAAAATATTATACTTGGTCATTTATTTATTGAGGAAAATGATCCAATATTACATATCTGTGAGTGGCAAAAGTATGTGAACCTTTCAGTAGCTGGTGTGACCTCCTTGTGCAGCAATAACTGCAACTAAATGTTTCCGGTAACTGTTGATCAGTCCTGCACACGGGCTTGGAGAAATTTTAGCCCATTCCTCTGTACAGAACAACTTCAACTCCGGGATGCTGGTGGGTTTCCTCACATGAACTGCTCACTTCAAGTCCTTCCACAACATTTTGATTGGATTAAGGTTAGGACTTTGACTTGGCCATTCCAAAACATTAACTTTATTCTTCTTTAACCATTCTTTGGTAGAATGACTTGTGTGCTCAGGGTTGTTGTCTTGCTGCATGACCCACCTTCTCTTGAGATTCAGTTCATGGACAGATGTCCTGACATTTTTCTTTAGGATTCGCTGGTATAATTCATAATTCATTGTTCCTTCAATGATGGCAAGCCATCCTGGCCCAGATGCAGCAAAACAGGCCCAAACCATGATACTACTACCACCACCACCACCATGTTTCACAGATGGGATAAGGTTCTTATGCTGGAATGTAGTGTTTTCCTTTCTCCAAACATAACACTTCTCATTTAAATCAAAAAGTTCTATTTTGGTCTCATCCGTCCACAAAACATTTTTCCAATAGCCTTCTGGCTTGTCCACGTGATCTTTAGCAAACTGCAGACAAGCAGCAATGTTCTTTTTGGAGAGCAGAGACTTTCTCCTTGCAACCCTGCCATACACACCATTGCTGTTCAGTGTTCTCCTTATGGTGGACTCATGAACATTAACATTAGCCAATGTGAGAGAGGCTTTCAGTTGCTTAGAAGTTACCTTGGGGTCCTTTGTGACCTCACCAACTGTTACCGGTACATGCCTTGCTCTTGGAGTGACTTGTTGGTCTACCACGCCTGGGGAGGGTAACAATGGTCTTGAATTTCCTCCATTTGTGCACAGTCTGTCTGACTGTGGATTGGTGGAGTCCAAACTCTTTTTAGAGATGGTTTTGTAACCTTTTCCAGCCTGATGAGCATCAACAACACTTTTTCTGAGATCCTCAGAAATCTCCTTTTTTCATGCCATGATACACTTCCACAAGCATGTTGCGAAGATCAGACTTTGATAGATCACTGTTCTTTAAATAAAACAGGGTGCCCACTCACACCAGATTGTCATCCCATTGATTGAAAACACCCGACTCTAATTTCACCTTCAAATTAACTGCTAATCCTAGAGGTTCACATACTTTTGCCACTCACAGATATGTAAATATTGGATCATTTTCCTCAATAAATAAATGAGCAAGTATAATATTTTTGTCTCATTTAACTGTGTTTTCTTTATCTACTTTTAGGACTTGTGTGAAAATCTGATGATGTTTTAGGTCATATTTATGCAGAAATATAGAAAATTTTAAAGGGTTCACAAACTTTCAAATACCACTGTAGCACAAATGTCTTCCAAAGGAACTTCCTTCAGCGTGGCCAGTGAAGTAGCCACAGTTCTGGTCGAGTGGGCTCATATCCTTGTAGCAACTGAAAACACCTGTTCTGCATAAGCATAAGAAGCATGGAACATGAGCCAACCAGTGTGATATTTAGCAACTTTCCATTGCAGACAAAAAGCTGATGATGAGACTTCCTTAGAGGCTGAATACAAGTTATGTAGGCAAGCAATGGCCGAACTGGACGCAGGGTGAGCAACTCCTTTAGCTCCGCCTGCTAGAAGGAAGAGGGTTGAAAGTGACCCACCTCCTGTACCTGATTTACAGTGTCTTGAAAAAGTATTTATCCCTCTTGGTGTTTGTCCTGGTTTGTTGCATTACAAGCTATAATTAAAATGGATTTTGGAGGGTTAGCACCACTTGATTTACACAATATGCCTACAACTTTAAAGGTGCAAATTGTTTTGTGTGACACAAACAAACAATAATTAAGATGGGAAAAAAACAGAAATATGGAGTGTGCATGGGTATCACCCTTTTGCATGAAACCCCTAAATAAAAGCTGGTCCAACCAATTGACTTCATAAGTCACATAATTAGTTAAGATCCACCTGTGTGCAATCAAAGAGTCACATAATCTGTCACATGATGTCTGTATAAATCAACCTGTTCTGGAAGGACCCTGACTCTGCAACACTACTTAGCAAGCAACATGAAAACCAAGGAGCACTCCAAACACATCAGAGACAAAATTTGTGGAGAAGCAGAGATCAGGGTTGGGTTATAAAAAAAAACAAAAAACTACCAAACTTTGAGTATCCCACAGAGCACCATTAAATCCATTATAGCAAAATGGAAAGAATATGGGGGCAGCACGGTGGTGTAGTGGTTAGTACTGTTGCCTCACAGCAAGAAGGTCCTGGGTTCGAGCCCAGTGGCCAGCGAGGGCCTTTCTGTGTGGAGTTTACATGTTCTCCCCATGTCTTTGGACTGTGGGGTAAACCGGAGCACCTGGAGGAAACCCACGCAGACATGCAGGTTAGGTTAATTGGTGGCTCTAAATTGACTGTAGGTGTGAACGTGAATGCTTGTTTGTCTCTGTGTCAGCCCTGCGATAACCTGGCGACACAGGGTGTACCCTGCCTCTCACCCATAGGCAGCTGGGATAGGCTCCAGCTTACCTGCAACCCTGTAGAACAGGATAAGCAGCTACAGATAATGGATGGAAAGAATATGGCACCACTACAAACCTGACAAAAGGTGGCCGCCCACCAAAACTCACAGACTGGGCAAGGACGGCATTAATCAGAGATGCAACAAAGACACCAAAGATAACACTGAAGGAGCTGCAAAGATCCATAGAGATGGGAGTATCTGTCCATAGGACCACTTCAAGCCATACACTCCACAGAGTGGGGCTTTAAGGAAGAGTGGCCAGAAAAAAAGCCATTGCTTAAAGGAAAAAACAAATAAGAAGAAAACATGTTTGAAATTTGCCCAACAGCATGTGGCAGACTCCCCAAACACATGGAAAAAGATTCTCTGGTAAGAGGAGACTAAAATTGAACTTTTTGGCCATCATGGGAAACACCATGTGTGGCGCAAACTCAACACTTGTCTGGAATATGGGCTATTCAAACAATGAAATTATCCAATGCATAAGACCCATGTGAGGCGTGTCATGAATCTAATAATGGAACTGAGAAGTACCCTTGTTAATGATGTTTACAGCTGCTGTCTCATTGTCACAAAATAGGATTTACTTCTTGACCAATGTTTACTCCACAGAAGACGAACTACACAATTAGGTAGATTCCATTAGAGCAGTGGAAGAAGTGTCAGCTGACAAGGATGACAACTCTTTTGGCCATGCATCAGCAAAATGCTGATCATTGAACCCCCCCCCCCCACCACCACCACCACCAATGGAAGGGGCTACATCTGTGAACAATGTAATTGCTAATGGAGATTCCAGGTTTCATTATAGAAGAATGAGATACCATTCCATTACCCAACAGAAGGAGACCAGAACTGGTGTTCAGATCTGCAGTCTGTATCCAAGTTCACCCCATCATGGAGTTCTCTACAGATTTAGAGAGGTCAAAAAGCCTGAATACAAAAGAGTGGCCCTGGGGATAATGTGCGTTGTGTAATTAAGATGCCCAAATGTAGAAACCATTCCCTTTTGAAATTATTGCCTCCTGCACTTCTCATGACCTCTCTGAAACTATTCGCTTTTCAGAGAGGCAGTGAAGCTTGCATCCGGTTACTGTCAAAGGTGATGCCTAGAAATTCTATAGTGGAATCAGTTTTTTTGTGTGTGTATAACATCTTTAACAGATATTGCCACAAAGCAACTTTACAGAAAATTAAAGACTTTAATCATGAGATAATTTTATCCCTAATTTATCCCTGATGAGCAAGCCTGTGGCAACAGTGGCAAGGAAAATCTCCCTCAGACGGCATGAGGAAGAAACTTTGAGAGGAGCCAGACTCAAAAGGGGACCCATCTTCATTTGGGTGATAACAGCATAATTATAAATAATTTGCTTCTATAATGGTGCTCTATAGTCACAAGTATAACTGTGGAACCAGAAAAATTATGGTTTTAACAAGGTCTGTTTTGTTGACGTTATCCACTGTTCATTAATGCTTTGAGCTTCATCATTATGAAGAGCAGATAAATCGATTATTAGGCTCTTTTGTTTATCTATTTTTATGAGGAGCTATCTTGTAGGGTTAACGTGAGTTATCAAATTGAGTAGTAGAGTCGTAATGTCATTGTTCTGAGATGCAGGAGCTGATCCCCGCGGCTAATTTGGGAGCATGGAGGATGTAAACAAACCCACTGTTACCAGAAAACACGAACTTGAAGAGGGAGCCAACCAGACTCCAGGCTTGGATTCTGGAGTTCATAGCGCAAGTGATGCCGAATGCTGGACAAGGCTGACAGAGTTATTCGGGTCCACAGGTGCGGCTGCTGGGGCTTAAACTCGCACTCTCGGGCAGCCGAGCGGCCAGAGCTCGGACTGAGCAGAGGTGGTTTTCGTTTTCAGTGGCTTTCCTTGGAGCAGGGGAGCTGAAAAGATCTTCAGCTGGGGGCTCGATGTGGATGCACCCCCATGATAATGCAAACAATTCATCATGGGAAGCTATGATTGGGGCCACAATGCTATTATTAATATGATTTCCTGGAGCCTGGGCTCAAGCCATTCATTAATCTTGGGAGCAGAGGATTTCTACTTGCCAAATGAAAGCTCCAGTGAATGGAAATGGTGCTCACTTGCAAAATGGCTTGCAGAGGAAGCAGCAAAGCTAGGCCTGTTAAAGCAACTTAAACAAGGTGCTCTATGAGAGATTTATCAATAGGATGCATAGAAGGGAATCAGCTGAGCTGACAGTTGATGTGGGCTGACTTGAGATCAACTGCAGTCAGCTGTGATGTCAGGAGTGGCAAGCTGAGGTGAAGTGAGGACGCAAGAGCAGACTCAGAAAACAGGCAGTGTAAAGAGAAAACTTCGTAAATGAAGTAGATGGCAAAAAGGTACAGTAGGGCTCAGGCAAAAAAAAGAACACAGGACAGAAAAATCTTCACAAAAACTGATGAACACAGGGATCAGGGAAATCCAGGCAGAGGTAGCAAAGAGACCATTCAAAAGAACAGGCAGGCAAAAACAGGGACAAAAAACTGGACAGAAAAACTTGACAAAAACACAAGGAGAAATTCAGGCAGGGGGAATCAAGAAGACACAATACCAATGAGCTGTAGCGAGGCGAGGAAAGTCTACAAGAGACAGTCTGGCAAACGGAGTAGCTCCAAACAGTCGAGGTCAACAGCTCCCCACCCGCACTGTAAACAGTGTTGGCAGAGTACTGCTTCCCCCTCCTGAGGCACTGGACGGTTTACCAGAATTTCTTCGAGGCCGACCAATAGTCCTCCTCCATGGCCTCACCGAACTCCTCCCAGTTTCGAGTTTTTGACTCCACAACTGCCCGAGCTGCGGCACACCTGGCCTGCTGATACCAGTCAGCTGCCTCAGGAGTCCCGGAGGTCAACATGGCCTGATAGGACTCCTTCAGCTTGACGGCATCCCTTACTTCCGGTGTCCACCACCGGGTTTGGGGATTGCCGCCATGACAGGCACCAGAGACCTTGCGGCCACAGCTCTGAACAGCCGAGTCAACAATGGAGGCAGAGAACATGGTCCACTCAGACTCAATGTCCCCCGCCTCCCTCGGGAGCTGGGAGAAGCTCTTCCGGAGGTGGGAGTTAAAGACCTCCCCGACAGAGTGCTCGGCCAGACGTTCCTAGCAGACCCTCACCATATGTTTGGGCCTGCCAGGTCTGTCTGGCTTCCTCCTCCACCAGCAGATCCAACTCACCACCAGGTGGTGATCAGTTGACAGCTCAGCCCTTCTCTTCACCCAAGTGTCCAAGACATAGGGCCAGAGATCAGATGAAATGACAAAGTCAATCATCGACCTCTGACCTAAGGTGTCCTGGTGCCATGTGCACTTATGGACACCCCTATGCTTGAACATGGTGTTTGTTATGGACAAACCGTGACTAGCACAGAAGTCCAATAACAAAACACCACTCAGGTTCAGATCGGGGAGGCCGTTCCTCCCAATCATGCCCCTGCAGGGGTCACTGTCATTGCCCACATGAGCGTTGAAGTCCCCCAGTAGAACAATGGAGTCCTCAGTCTGAGCACCTCTCCATACCTCTCCCAGGGACTCCAAGAACACACATACGGATACAGCACTTGACAAAAAGGCAGGCTTAGGCCAAAGTGATACCCCGTGCTGCCACTGAAAACAATAATCATTACGAGAGAGAGCACAGCTCTCCAAACCATTTAGCAGAGCAGAAAGCCAAAACAACAGCTGTCTTGAGTGATAGGACTGCAAGTCTACATCAGCCATATGTTTGTATGGGGCCTTAGTGAGGGACTTCACTACAAGAGGTGAGTCCCAGCACACATGAGGCACTGTACATCCTGGACACAAGCACCAGGCTGCCTTCAGAAGTGGGCACATCAAAGGATGCTGACCCAATGGCTGGCCATCGATCGCCCCACAAAATGCTGAAATAGCTGAGGCATGAACCCTAATTATACTGGGTGCCTTGCCTTAGTCCAAGTGAGATTGCAGGAAGTGAAGGACTAGTGGCACAGAACAGGCTACGGGGGAAATATTAATGCCCAAACACCAGTCTGAAAAACATTTCCACCCTAAGGAGTAGTTGGCTTGATTATATGGTGTCCTAGCTTTGCTAAACATTTTGAGGACAGCTTTGTCTAATCATTGAGATGGACTTAGAGTCCAAAGCCACAAGCACAGGACAGCCAAATCTGGGTGCCAAATCTGCCTGTCCATCTGTGACAGAAAGTCTGGTCAGGATGGCACTTGCCATGAGTGACTCTGTATTTACTGAATTAGGTCTGGAAACTATGACCTTCCTGGCCAGCTTGAAGCAGAACTATGTAACCAGAATCAAGTTTATTGCCAAATACATTTGCTTTGGTGATTGGTGCTTGAACAGTTAAGATAGAAGAATTTAGCAAAGACAAAAGTAGTTATATACATAGAATAAAAAATAGATACCCTATGGGTACAGTACATGTAGCTACTGCTTATAAATTTATTTTCTGATACCATGTCCATACATACAGTAAATATAGCATATATATTTACTCTATGAGGCAGTAGCCACAAAAATGAAGTGTCATGCGAAAATGAACAATTAAAAAAAATAATTAAAAAATCACAGAAGTAAGATATACCAAGTGTCTGTACTTTATATTATTCTACTCTTACCTCTTATAGTTTTCAAAACTGAAACCTCCGAACTGAGGTTGACGCCATGCTGTCACCATGACCAAAACTCTTATTTTCCAGAAAAGGCCCGGTGCTAGAGCTCAGTGGTCTCAATACTCTTTGACAATTTCCCATAACAACTCGGAAGTACGTCACATCTACATCACACATGGGACCACTGGCCAAAGAAGACGAGGAAAGGGGGACAACCTGGAGTATGTTTTAAAATAGGAACGCACTTTCCCTCGGTAATAAGCATAAACATGTCAAAAAGCAATTTCTTTAGTCTAGTCCAATTATTTCGAATGGTGAACTGAATTGTATACACTCAGTCATTTTAATAGGAACACCTGTATGCGCATGCACAGTGCGCTATTGTTACAACATGATGGCATAGTGGCTACAGCTTCTATGAGGCAGTAACCACAAAAATAAAAAGAATCTAAAATATACAAATTTGAAAAGTGGACATATTTAAGGAGTATGTGGATGAATTGTTTTGAAATCCAAGCTGTACAGTATGTCCCAGAATGTGCAAAAATAGGTCACATCATGAAGAAGAATCATGACGTGTGAGAAGAAAAGAATATGTGCAATGGATTAAATAAATAGCCAAGCTGTGCAGTTTGTACTGGAATGTGCAAAAAAAGTTCACAGAATGAAGATGTTTGACATGACCTTGAAATGTGTAAAATCGCAGTTCAGAGATGAAGTGCATTAATGTCACAGATTGAAAGTGTGAGGTTAGAGTTAGTGGGGCTCTCTGAACTTATTGATGAGGCCAACTGCAGTGGGGAAAAAGCTGGCCTTATGGCATGAGGTTTTGGTTCTAATGGACCACAACCTCCTACCAGAAGGGAGTGATTCAAAGAGTTTGTGTCTGGGGTGAAAGGGGTCGGCCACAATCCTTTCTACTCTCCTCAGGGTCCTGGACTTGTACAGGTCCTAAAGAGATGGAAGGTTGCAGCCAATCGTCCTCTCAGCAGAGCGAATGATACGTTGCAGTCTGCCCTTGTTCCTGGCAGTGGCAGCAGCGTACCAGACAGTGAAGGAAGAGGTGAGGATGAATTCAATGATGGTGGTATAAAAGTGCACCATCATTGTCTAACAGATCAAACTTCAATAGCCACAGGAAGTACATCATCTGCTGTGCTTTCTTGGTGAGAGAGCAGGTATTCATCTCCCACTTGAGGTCCTGAGTGATTATCGTGCCCAGGAAGTGAAGATACTCCACAGAGGTTATTAGGGAGTCAAACAGGGTGATGGGAGAGGGTGTGGCAGAGCTCCTCCTGAAGTCTACAATCATCTCCACTGCCTTTAGAGCATTAAGCGCCAAGTTGTTCTGCCTGCACCAGGACACCAGATGGTCAATCTCCCACCTGTAGGCAGACTCTTCCTCATCAGAGATGAGTCCAATGAGGGTGGTGTCATCTGTGAACTTTAGGAGCTTGACAGACTGATGACTGGAGGTGCAGCTGTGGGTGTACAGGGAGAAGAGGAGAGGAGAAAGGACGCAGCCTTGGGGGATCTGGTGGTGACAGTTCAGAAGCCAGAGATGTGTTTCCCCAGCTTCATGTGCTGCTTCCTATCAGACAGGAAGTCAGTAATCCACCTGCAGGTAGAGTCAAGTCAAGTTTGTTTGTATAGCATTTTTAACAATATACATTATCCCAAAGCAGCTTTACAGAATCTGAATGACCCAAGACATGAACCAATTGTATCCCTAATCTATCCCCAATGAGCAAGCCCATGGTGATGGTGGCAAGGAAAAACTCCACAGACAACACGAGGAAGAAACCTCAAGAGGAACCAGACCCAAAAGGGAACCAATCCTCACCTGGACAACATGACTAACATTAACAGTTTCAACATGAAGTCAGTTTTGTTGATGTTATAACTCTTCATTAATGGAAACTTGAGTGCAAAACTGTTCATGACAACCGCAGTCCCAAAGTTAGCAAGTCAGCTGTAGTCCTCAGCCACAAAAGCAAGTGTCCAGAGTGTCTTCCAAGTGTGACTTTCAACTGTCCATATAGGGCCATCCTCCACAGGAACGATGTGATGAGACTCCAACCAGACATAGGGCATCAGGATGGATTAGGCAGGTCTGAGGAGCAGAAAAGGTTAGCACCTCAATCCCAGGATTGACATGTAACTCAGAGGGACAGATGGGGGGGAGGAGAGAGAAGAGAGAGAGAAAACACAGGTTGTTAGGTATGCCCAATATCACCTGAATAAGTAGAGTCAGGCATGCTCAGCTGGGAGAGCTTGTCCTGCAGAAGAGCCATGATGATAGTGTTGAAGGCAGAACTGAAATCCACAAAGAGGATCCTATCATAGGTTCCTGAGGAATCCAGGTGCTGGAGGATGAAATGAAGAGCCATGTTGACAGCATCATCTGCAGATCTGTTGGGTCTATAGGAGAACTGCATGGGGTCCAGGAGCAGGTTAGTGATGGCTTTAAGGTGGTAAAGCACAAGGCACTCGAAGGATTTCATGACCACAGAAGTCAGTGCGATAGGTCTGTAGTCATTTAATCTTGTGATCCTTGGCTTTTCAGGGACTGGGATAATGTTGGATGCCTTGAGATAGGCTGGCACATGGCATGACTCCAGTGAGGTGTTGAAGATGTCTGAACACCAGAGACAACTGATCAGCACAGTGCTTCAGGGTAAATGGTGAGACAGAGTCAGGACCTGCTGCTTTGCAAGGGTTCAGCTTCTTAAAGAGCTTGTTGACGTCCCTTTCCAGAATGGAGAGAGTTGAGGCTGTGGTGGTGGGTGGATGGGCCTCCAGGGTGAGAGGTTGTAGAGAGGCCTCGGCAGCAGTAGAGGTGGGGGTAGTGGGCTGGAGTGTGGAGTCATGGGGGATGTTATCAGGACAGTCCCATTGTCTTTCAAAGCCACAGTAGAACTCATTCAGTTGGTTGGCCAGGCACAAGTCATTAATGTGGTATAGTGCAATACACTAACCTGTCCAGGTGGCGCTGTACTACTCCATTGTAATGAGTAACCTTGAACTTGAAGAAGAAGAATATGCATGAGGAAGTTTAGTAAAGATGTTATGAATCGTACTGCCCGTGTCTGTCCTACTATCTACTTCCATCCATCTACATACACAACATATTGGCGACGAGGGTGGCTTTTATCGGAATCTCACAACCCCCTGCTTTGCTGGAAACCCCGGGTGAGCCTACAATGTTGTATACAACCTGGATTCAGATGTTTGAGAATTACCTGCTAGCGTTGACTGCTAATGACATGCCGGACAAACGTAAGCGCACGCTACTGCTTCACTGTCTAGGCACAGAAGGCCAGCGCATTTTCCTTTCCCTCCCTGACACTGGCACTTCTTACAAGTCCGCCTGTGACTCCCTTAAAAAGTTTTTTGTGCCGAAGGTGAATGTCGTGGCTGAGAGGAGTAAGTTCCGTCAACGTGCACAGAGACCGGGCGAAACGACTGTGCAGTACATTGCCGCGCTGAGGGACTTGGTAGCTAACTGTGACTTTGGCACGTTTGCTGACGATATGATAAGGGATCAGTTCATTGAGAAGACGTCCTCTACACGGATCAGAGAACGCTTGCTGTTGGAAACGGACTTAAAACTTGAAAACGCCATCGCAATGGCTACACAAATTGAATCCGCCATGGCCGAAGTGAAGGCTATCGCTCCTGTGCACGACGCTACGGTGAGACTCGTGCAGCCGAGAGGGGGCGGCGGTGCATACAACAAGCGTCGGAGCAGAGGCAAGCCGCACTCCACAGCCCAACATGCGCCTACACAGCGCACTTCTCAGCACAAAACGTGCTACCGTTGTGGATCCAACTCACATCTAGCAAACGACCCCAAATGTACTGCCAAAAATGCAAAATGCAACCAATGTGGGAAAATGGGACATTTTAGTAAAGTGTGCCGCAGCGCAGCCCCCACTCAATCAGTGCGAGAAGTTGCCGTTCCAGACCTTACGGTGTTGCATGTAGCTCCTACAGCTGCAGTCTCAAAGCGCCTTACCTGTACAGTGTCTCTTCATGTTGCAGATGGACAGTCACTTACCACTGAGTTGCTTGTTGACACTGGTTCAGCAGTCTCTATTCTTCCAGAGAGCATCTACAGACAGTCATTCATGCACGTGCCTCTCTCAAAGCCTACTGTACGCCTGGTGACCTACATGAAGAAGCCAATTCCAGTGCTGGGCTGTCTTCGACTTACCGCCACATACTGCAACCAGAGCGCACAAACCGTCTTCTACATCGTTCCCGATGGCACACCACTGCTCGGAATGGATCTGTTCACTGCACTTCGCCTTCACATCCAAGGTGGACATATCGCAACACCTGCTGCACCAGTGGTGAGTCACACAGTCAACACTACAAGTGCTTTGGGCGTTGCTACTGGATTCATACACAAAGTTAAAGTGCGTGCAGATGTGCCTCCAATCCAGCAGAAGCTACGCAGACTCCCATATGCTGTGCGCGACAAGGTGTCGAAGGAGCTGAAAAGACTGGAAACCGATGGGATCATCGAGAGAGTGGACTCGTCTGCCTGGGTGTCGCCGCTGGTGGTCGTGAGCAAGAAGACAGGCGATATTCGTGTTTGTGTGGACTTACGTGAACCAAACAAGGCTGTGGTGATAGACAGTCACCCACTGCCACACATCGAGGAAGTCTTCACTGAGCTCCGTGGTGCTACAATGTTCTCCACAATTGACCTACAAAACGCATACCACCAAGTGCAGCTACATCCAAGCAGCAGAGATCTTACAGCATTTATAACGCCAGATGGACTGTTTCGTTTCACACGGGTGCCTTAAGGACTGGCCTCAGCACCCAGTGCCTTCCAACGCATGATGTCTCAGATCCTGGCTGGTCAAAAGGGTGTGCAGTGCTATCTTGACGACATCATTGTCAGTGGGGAGACGCCGGAAGTGCATGACGCTAGATTGAACGCCGTTCTTCACTGCTTACAGGAGAGTGGGCTGAAGCTAAATGCTGCAAAGTGCCACTTCAGAAAGACAGAGTTGTCCTTCCTTGGGCATCTCATCTCTGCTTCTGGCCTCCATCCAGACCCTGGCCATGTACTAGCTGTGTTTCAAGCTTCCCCTCCACACGACGCTCAATCTCTACAATCCTTTTTGGGCCTGACTGTGTGGTATTCAAAGTTCATTCCCAACTATGCCATGCTTGTGGAACCTCTCCGTGCTCTACTCCGACAGTCCACTACTTTCCATTGGTCAGAGGAGGCGCAAGCGAACTTCTGCAAAGTGAAGGAGATCATCGCTACCAGCTCTGCGCTTGCCTTGTTCGATCCTTCCCTGCCAACTGTCGTGACAACAGATGCGTCAGACTATGGCATCGGTGCTGTGCTGACACAAATGAAGGGCGACACAGAACAGACCATCGCATTCGCTTCCAGAACACTTACTGCATGTGAGCGCAACTACTCCACAGTTGAAAAAGAGGCTTTGGCATGCGTCTGGGCGACTGAAAAGTGGCGTACTTACCTCTGGGGCCGTCAGTTCACTTTACGGACTGATCATAGCCCTTTGACCACTCTACTCACTACCAAGGGCCTTGGACGCGCAGGCATGAGAATAGCTCGCTGGTCTGCTCGCCTGCTGTGTTTTAACTACACCATCGAATACAAACCTGGCCATGAAAATGTTACAGCAGATTGCTTGTCACGTTTGCCTCTTCCCATCACAGATGACCATGAGGAGATGGAGCTGGAGATGGTTGCTGCTGTGTCCCCTGACTTCGCTGCAGTCACAGCTGACGAACTCTCCAGTGCCTGTGATGCATGTCCTGTGCTACAGCAAGTGCGACACTACATTGCCAAGGGATGGCCTCGTACAGCAAAAGGCCTGGACCCCCTCATCGTGCCATACTTCCGTGTGCAGAATGAACTGGCTGTGCAGAACAGTGTCATCGTGCGTGGCACTCACCGTGTAGTGGTACCACAACAGCTACAGGCAAAGATGATCCAGCTTGCTCACGCCACACACCCAGGGATCGTTCGCACCAAACACAGACTGAGAGACTTGTACTGGTGGCCTGGAATGGATTCGCAGGTTGAGTCCTCCATCAAATCGTGCGTCACCTGCCTGCAGCACGATAAAACGGCGACCACCCGTACTGCCCCGTTACAGCCGGTGCCTACCCCAACTGCAGCCTGGGAGAAGGTTGCTGTGGATATTGTTGGCCCTATTCACACCGCACCTGCAGATTGCCGCTTCGCCGTTACTCTCATCGACTATTACAGCCGGTGGCCTGAGATTGCTTTCTGCTCAACCGTGACTTCTGCCTCTGTTATGACTTTCCTTGCCACTGTGTTTAGCAGAGAGGGTAATCCACAGGAACTGGTCACTGACAATGGCCCTCAATTCGTGTCGGCAGAGTTTGAGGCATTCCTTAGTGACCGGAACATCAAGCACTGTCGCAGCTCTGTGTACTACCCACAGGCAAACAGGGAAATTGAACGCTTTAACAGAGTTTTCAAGGATGGCCTACAAACCGCCAACATTGAAGGTAAACCACTGAAAGCCTTCTTTACTGAGTTTTTACACACATACAGAGCCACACCACATGCCGTGACTTCAGTGTCCCCAGCTGAACTGTTGCATGGTAGACCACTGAATACCACCCTTCACATCAAAGGTCTCCACTCCATGCGCCCCTGCACCAAGAAAGCCAACATGCTACAAAACATCCAAAACAAACAACAAAAGTCAAAACAATACACAGACCAACGGCGTGGTGCAAAATCACCCAGCTTCCAGATCGGCTCTGCTGTCCGCATCCACAAACCTGGAATCATTGCCAAAGGACACTCTAAGTTTACCCAACCCTTGACAGTGGTAGCCCAAAAAGGTCCTGCCACTTACCTGCTGTCCAACGGAAAAGTGTGGAATGCCTTCCACCTTGCCCCCTCATCTTCCACCTGTGCTGCTGCCCCAGCATCACAACTTGCTGATGTTTGTCCCCTGCCAAGCAACCAAGGTGCTGAGCCACCTGAACCTGAAACTGTGCCCTCACCGCATCAGTCTCTAAGGGTACCGAGAGTACGACACGCTCCTGCATGGCTTCAGGATTATGTGATTTAGAAAAAAAAAAAAAAAAGAGAGAAAAGATGTGGTGATGTTCCAAAAAAAAATGTTCATTGTTTATGAAATGTCATTATACTGTTTGTTTATGACTTGTGATCTTTATACAGTCTGCACAATGTTTACAAGGCTTACGTACTCTTTGCTTTACTGATATTGATAGTGTAATTCCTTACAATATGTTTTTTGCTTTGATAAATACTTACCTGCAATTTAGTAATGAGTATTAAGATTTATGTTTCCTATAGGTTGATACTTAGCGAAGAGGTATTGCTGAGTCACAGATTAATGCTACTGTATCTGTTATTTCTAATTGCTAATGGAGTTGATTCTTGTGCTACTGTTCGAGTTTTATTCTAACAAAAGAGGAATATGTGGTATAGTGCAATACACTAACCTGTCCAGGTGGCGCTGTACTACTCCATTGTAATGAGTAACCTTGAACTTGAAGAAGAAGAATATGCATGAGGAAGTTTAGTAAAGATGTTATGAATCGTACTGCCCGTGTCTGTCCTACTATCTACTTCCATCCATCTACATACACAACAATTAACAGAGTGGGGGACTGAAGGTTTGTAGTTAGTGATCTGTCTGAGCCCTTTCCAGACAGACAGTCGTTGGCTGAGAACTGGTGTTGGAGTTTCTCAGAGTACAGTCATTTAGCTTCTCTCACTCAGTACGTTTACATGCACATCCAAATCGAGCTACTGTCGGTAATCGAGCAAAGGGTCCCAGCAGGGGTGCCAGAGAAATCCAATCCTACATGCACAAGTGAAATCGGGCTATTGTGCAAGGTGCATTGTGCACCCGAGCCACAAGTGGCGCTACACGCCCCATCGTGTTGGTACACTTCCGGTTGTCGTCATGAAGAAGAGCTATAGTGTTGCCAGATACTGCTGACGTATTCCAGCCCAAAACATGTTCAAATCCTCCAAAAAGCACTTAAAACCCCCCAATCTGGCAACACTGGCAGTTCCGTGTTCAAGCTGTTCGGCTTGCTCTAACAGACTGTATGGCTACAAACTGTCCGGCGCAGACCACTGTTTTGTAAGACAACTTATTTTGCACAATAATATTTTTCTAAAGTCCATTTTTTGCTTACAAAAAAAAATTTTTTTTTTGCTTACAATTTAACTTATGTCTTAATAAACACACAAAAAGTTCAATTGTTTTGTTTTTATTGACATTCTTCAGATGTTGGACATATATATATATATATATATATATATATATATATATATATATATATATACACACACACACACACACACACACACAAATACAGTGACTTGTTTATGTACACAATTCACAGCTATGCAACAGCTGTACAGATGTATTTGGTGATACAGTAAGTGAGCTAAATTTTAACAGTGCAAACAATGCCACAAAAAGAAAAGATTCATGCCGTTGTCATGATTCGTTGTCATGCTGACCGAGGCTGTTGTTTTTCCCGCTTGTGGTCTCGTCACTCGTCACTTCCGGAAGGGGCAGCACTGAAGTAAGCGGCTCGACTCCGTAGCTCAATAGGGTTTACATGCACTAAGTAGCTCGGCTACAATCGCATAATCTAGGTCGTGTAGCTCGATTGCGAGAAATCAAGTTCGGTTCAATTTCAGCCTAGCTAAGGTGTTTACATGCCATTTAGAGCTTCGATTTCAGTCGAGCAACGGCAGAAATTCGATTTTCTCTATGTGCATGTAAACGCACTGACTGCCTTGCTAAACCTGTTCTTAGACTCTTTAGAAAGAAAAGAAAGAAAGCACAACTTTATTCATCACACACTTGTAAAATTCCTCTCTGCATTTAACCCATCTGAAGCAGTGAAAACACACATGAGCAATGAGCTCACACACACACCCAGAGCAGTGGGCAGCCATGCCAACAGCGCCCGGGGAGCAGTTGGGAGTTAGGTGCCTCGCTCAAGGGCACCTCAGCCCAAGGCTATCCCATATTAACCTAACCGCATGTCTTTGAACTGTGGGGGAAACCGGAGCACCCGGAAGAAACCCACACGGACACGGGGAGAACATGCAAACTCCCCACAGAAAGGCCCCCGCCGGCCACTGGGCTCAAACCCAGAACCTTCTTGCTGTGAGGCAATCATGCTAACCACTTACACCACCATGCCGCCCTGTAAACCTGTTCCTGTCCCCACTTCTGAATGCTTCTTCCTTTTGCAATCTTAGCTGTCTGAGCTTATCTGTGAACCAGGGTTTGTCATTATTGTAACTGACCTTGGTTTGTAATGGAATGCAGCAATCCTCACAGAAGCTGATGTAGAACATCGCAGCCTCTGTGTACTCATCCAGATTACTGGTAGTATTCCTGAACACATCCCAGTTTGTAGTCCAAGCATGCCTGAAGGTTCTCTGCAGCCTCATTGCTCCATATTTCTGATGTCCTCACTACAGTTTTCCTCAGCTTTAATTTCTGCCTGTATGCAGGAATCAGGTGGACCATGATGTGGTCAGAGTGGCTCAGTGCAACACAGAGGATGGTGTGATAGGCATTGTTGACTGTAGTATAGCAGTGATCCAAAATATTCTCCTCTCTGATTGGGTATTTAATAAACTGTTTGTATTTGGGTAGTTCGTGGCTGAGGTTACCTTTGTTAAAGTCACCAAGGACAATAACTAGGCAATCTGGGTTAGTCTGCTCCACACCCAGTATCTGGTCGGCCAGCATGCGCTGTGCATTCTGCACATTGGTCTGCGGTGGAATGTCAACATCTACCAGAGTGAATAAAGTGAACCCACAGGGGGAGGAGGAGGGTTTACAATTAATGAAAAATGATTCCAGGTCAGGAGAACAGTGTTGCAGGATCGTTGACATCACTGCACCAGCCTCTGTTTACATAAACAGATTCCACCACCCTTTGTTTTACCAGAGAGATCCATGTTATGGTCTGCTCTGAGAAGGTGGAAGCTGGCCAGCTGCAGTGCAAAGTCCAGTATAGCCACATCTCCATGAAGCATAAAACAGAAGATGAATGAAAGTCCCCATTTCTCCCCTCCAGCAGCTGGAGTTCATCCAGTTTCTTGCATCATAACCACACACTAGAGAGAAATATCACAGGTAGCGGAGTGTGAAGTCCACGCTGATAGAGGCGCATGAGCACACCAGTGCATTTCCCTCTCCTCTGGCATCTCACTGAGTGAGCAAAGGTGAGAGAACCTTTGACCAGAATGTCCAATATTTCCACAGATGACACTAGAAAAGTTGGTACGGTAATAAGTCTGCTGGAGTTGTTCCCCTGATGTTCAGGAACTCTTCTCTGGTGAAAGAGATTTGAGTATTGTAGCAGTGAACTGAGTTTACAAACAAAATAAGACAAAACAACAATGCATACCAACACACCAAGGCAGTCACCCACAGCGACATCTTAAGGCCTCTGCATGCTCTTGCGACAAGGCTTTCGCAGATGGCTTTTCGCAGACAGTTGTAATTTATCGTTGAGCGGGGAGTAATAGGCGTGCGCGATGTTATTCACCGGCACAACGCAAGGGGGCGCGAAGTCGCTAGGAGTAGTTGGTGGGTGTGGTTAGTGGAGTGTTTATCCTCCGGTTACTTACAGTATAATGACTAGAACTTTTTTTTTTTATAATGACTAGAACTGGAGTCATATAGATGTACGTACTTCCTCAATCAACCGCTCTTCATGCTGCTCCATCTTTGCTCGTGTTTTTAAAAATGCCGGTCGTGAAAACAAAACAAACCGGGAAAGTAGGGAAGCAGAAGTGCGTGTACAGCGGATGTAGAGTGGACCAATCAGAGCCCTCTTGTCTGCGATGCTGTCTGCGAGGCTTCTGCGGTGGTCACAATTTTTGGGAGGTGCGCGCAGAGCGTCTGCGAAGGTGGGGGGGCTACCTACCGAGGACTGGGTTGTCAGCATAAATTGGCCTTTAGTAATCAAATCTTAGTAATGACACTCCCTGACCTCCAGAGAACTTGAGGAATCAGAGGGAGAGAGGGAAAAGTGTATAACAAAGCTGTTAGCCAGTTTTGTAACAGCACATCCAAGCCAAAACTGCCCTCTGACCCATGATGGAGTATCATTCCAGGCAATGGGTTGTTTCCAAAGATGCCAAAATATCAAACTGGGCTACCCTGTATCAAATGCTGATTTGGGTCACAATCTTCTTCTTTGCCAACACCTTATTATTCCCCTGGTTGGGGGTTGGTGGCCATGATCCCCCTCCTCTGTTTCTGCCTGTCCTCGGCGTCCTGTTCGTTCAACCCTAGTTCTTCCAGCCTCTCACGCAGTCCATCTTTCCATCTCTTCAACTGGCGCTCTCTGCTCCTCTTTCCCCTCACTGGCTCTTCCCATGCCTGTTTCACCACCTCCTCTTTCTTTTTCCTTAAAATATGACCATACCAGCAGAGCTTATTTTGTTCTATTACTGTTACTACACTTCCCATCACTGTTGTTCTCACTTCCTTGTTTCTCAGCCTGTCACACAGTGTCACTCCCAGCATCTTTCGGAGCATGCTCATCTCTGTTAGTAGTTTTCTTTTATCTTTCTTCTTTAAGCCCCAGCATTCTGACCCATAAGTCAACACTGGCCTGACTACGATTGTATAGACCTTTGCTTTCAGTCTCATTGGCATCCTTTTGTCAGTTATAATTGGCTTAACCTCCTTCCATTTCATCCAGCTGGCACTCACCCTTGCTTGTACCTCCTTTTCACACCCTCCTCTATCAGCGACTAGCGATCCCAGGTATTTGAAACAATTTACCTGCTTCAATTCCTCTCCATGTCTGTCTCTGATGGTAACATTCTCATCTCCTTTCTTACTGCACACTAACACCTCCGTCTTTTTAGCATTCACCTTCAACCCATATTTTTCCAGACTCTCCTGCGATCTCACAAGTCTGTCCTGCAGTTGACCTGCACTGTCTGCCATAATCACCAGATCGTCTGCAAAAAGCAGCTCCCACAGATTTTCAGCTCTTAAATGATCTGACAGTACATCAATGACGATCGCGAACAAAAGGGGACTTAATGCTGAGCCTTGGTGTAGTCCTACCCTGATCACGAACTCTCTTGACATCCACTCTGCTGTTCTCACCACTGTCTTTGACTCCTTATATATGTTTCCATGACCAGTCTGACCAGTTTCTCTGGTATTCCTTTTCTTCGCAAGCACCAGTACATTACTTCCCTAGGAACATGGTTGTATGCCTTCTCAAGGTCCACAAAACCACAGAATGCCAACAGGTTAACTTCAATTCTTTTCTCTACTAGTTGTCTGACAATAAAGATCGAGTCTATTGTACTCTTTCCTGGCATGAAGCCAAACTGCTTAGGGTCAATTTCTACCACTGCACGGATTCGCTTGTCTAATATTTTCTCCAATAGTTTCAGTCCATGTTCCAATAACTTAATTTGACTATAATTACCACATTCCAGAATGTCTCACCCTTCTTGTGATTTGGGTCACAATATCTGGATATAACTGCCACTCTCCCAGGGGAGGCCTTGTTTTGGACAGAATGTCAGCTGCCCTGTTTGCTATACTGGGGATGTGGATTGCCTTCAGAGAGGCAAGTCAAGGCCACACCCATGTCAATAGCAACCTTGCCACCTGGAGACAGCCACCCTGGTGATTTGTGTGGTACACTGCAGAGGTGCTGTCTGTTCTTACAAGCACATGCTTGTGATGTATGAATGGCAGCAAACTCCTGAGAGCAAGATGAATGGCCCTCAGTTCAAGCACATTTAAATGTTTTGAAGACCACAGGGCCCTCACTGTCCTCCCCTTCCAGATGGCTCCCCAGCCTGTCAGCAATGCATCTGTTGTGATTAATGATCTTCTGTGAGGAAGATCCCCCAGTGGGGTTTCTCTGAGAAGAAAGTCCCTGTACCTCCAGGGGAGTAGGGCTCACATTCAGGGTTGTTGTATGGAATGTGCCCTTGGCAGACCCAAGGGAATTACCACTGATGCTGCTGCCATCAATCTGAGCAGTTTCTGGACCCTGTGACCAGTCACCAACTTCACTAGTTGGAAGTGACTTAATACTTTCTCCAAACTATCTGTCTATCTTCTAAGGAGTGAGACATGCATCCATTATCACAGAATCAAAGTGGAGGCCAAGAAATTTCACTTGTTGAGGTCAGATTGCTCTTCTAATTCACTGTAAAGCCCAAGGACTTCACATGAGCTAGCACCATTTCTGTGTCCTAGATTACTCGATCCAGACAGGGGGCACAGAATAAGTCATCTAAATACAGCATGATTTTGAGACCCTGTAACTCAAGGGATGATAATACAGCTGAGACCACACAAGTACAGATCCTTGGTGCCAGTGACAGGCCAAATGGCAGAACCTGAAACTGGAAAATCTTTTGGGGAAGGGGGAAAAAAAAGTGATTTATGGACAAAATCAGGATATGGAAATATGCATCTTTAAAACTGTGGCATATATACCACTACCTTGCCCTGATGGACTGCATTACTATTGAATCATTTTGTACGGAAGTACCTTTAGGTATCAGTTGAGGCACCTGAGCTCAAGAACAAGCTGATGACCACCATCTTTTTTTGAAACTATGAAACAGGGGGAGTAAAACCCAGTTTGCTCTGTGCTGGGAGAAATCTTTTGAAATGACTCCTGTTTAGACCCTGGACCTCTTCCACTAATACAGACTCTAGTAGTGGATCCTTGACAATAGTTGATTGGACCCCTGAAAATGGAGGGTTGTTACTGAAACTGCAGTTGATCCCTGTGAGCTACTGTTGATAAAACCCATGGATCTAACAATTCTCTCCCAACTGGCCTGAGAAAGCTAGGAGGGACACTCAATGGCTAGCCCTAGACCCCTGTGCAGGACTGCCATTGCAGCTTGCATGCCTGCTTGAGTTCCTATAGTACCAGTCAAAAGTTTGGAAACACCTTCAAATTCAATGTTTTTATTTATTTTTTTCCCTACATTGTAAATTAATACTGAAGTCATCCAGACTATGCAGTAACACGTAAGGAATCATTTAGTAAACTTTAAAATGTTAATCAAACCAAAATGTTTTAGATTTTAGATTCTTCAAAGTAGGCACCTTTTGCTTTGATTACAGCTTTGCATACTCTTGACATTCTTTCAATCAGCTTCATGAGGTAATCACTCGAAATGGTTTTCCAACAGTCTTGAAGGAGTTCCCAGAGGTGCTGAGCACTCGTTGGCTGCTTTGCCTTCACTCTGCGGTCCAACTCATCCCAAACTTTTTTGGATTGACTGACCTTCATTTCTTAAAGTAATGATGGACTGTCATTTTTCTTTACTTAGTTGAGTAGTTCTTGGCATAATATGGATTAGAACAGTACTCAAATAGGGCCATTCACTGTATACCAACTCTACCTCTTCACAACACAACTGATGGTCTCAAACACATTAAGAGGTCAAGAAATTCAAGAAATTAACTCGACAAGGCACAGCAGTAAACTGAAAGCCATTCCAGGTGACTATCTCGTAAAGGTGACTGAGAAAATGCCAAGATGTGCAAAGCTGTCATCTAAGCAAAAGGTGCCTACTTTGAAGAATCTAAAATATAAAACATATTCTGGTTTGATTAACACTTTTGTTTACCAAATAATTCCATATATATTTCTTCATAATGTCGATGACTTTAGTATTAATCTACAATTCAGAAAATTTTAAAATAATGAAAAACCACTGAATTAGAGGAGTTTCCAAACTTTTGACTGGTACTGTATATTGACCTCCCCCTCGAGACTGATGCCGCCTCTGGGGGTTTGTGGCAGAATAATGACCATGTGCATGAAAGCTCTGCTCCGAACAGTTTTAGGAGTTTTGAGGTGCTCTGAACCCCTGTTTCAGTGCCAGGGCTGGCTTGTGGTGAGTCTGTTGGATGGTTCCCCTCATTGTAATACAGCATTCAGCCCTAACCAGCATATCCTGAGAATCTGGATGAAATATTGAACCAGGCATTACTGGCAAGTTCATCAGTTTGTTCCTTATGGTATCCCACATAATGATGGATCTTGGATTCTCTCCTCATCTTTCATTATTTGATGAATCTTTAATATTAATCACTGCTTCTGGGGACTTCTGGCCGGAACACAGTCAAGATGGCAGCATAGAAAGGGCTTTCCCGACTGTCCCCGGTTAGTTCACGATAACCCCCCCTTAAAAAAGTGAACTTTCTCCTAAACTTAAAACGAATTAGAAGGGGGTGAATAGAAACCAGATTAAAAAGCAAAAAAAGAATACAAAGCAACTAGAAATACACGAAGAAGGAACCAAGCAACTCCAAAGCCATTCACTAGCTAACGTTAGCAACATGGCTAGAAAAACAAGTAAGTGAAGCATAAATGCCTCATGAAGAGACTGTTGATTTAGGGCTGATTCTGCAGGAGCTGAGAAGCTTTCACCAGGATAATAAGGGGCAACTTGGACATTAAGGGAGAAATAGTGAAGACAAAACACCAGACTGGCTGAAGCCAAGGAGCAAATAATGAAAGCTGAGGAAAGAATCCAAGATGCTGTAGACATTCTTAAAGAAATGCTGATGCTACAAGTCAATCTAGACTCTAAAATAACAGACCAGGAGTGCTGCTTCAGGCACAAGAATGTTAGAATATATGGAGTTCCCAAAGGCGCAGAAAAGGAGTCCACATCCATGTTCTGTTTTGTGGAAAAATTGCTCAGGGAAACCTTGAAATACCAGATGAAAATCCCCTTCAAATCAAACAAGCCCACCACATACTCAGTCCCCAACCACCGGAGAATGCACAACTGAGAGCCATCTTGGCAAAGTTTTTGAGCTTCCAAATGAAGGAGGCTGTACTCTGCCAGGCATGGCAAAAGAAAGGTTTTACCTAACAAGAGAAGCAAATAAATTTGGATAACTATGCCCCATGCATTCTTCAAAAGTGCAGATAATACACAGAAGTACAGAGGGCTGTGAAAGTCTGATAAATTCAGTTTCAAACCCTGTATCCAGCATGGTTAAGAATCAGGTTTGATGAGGAGACTGTGGAAGAGGCAACCCAGGACCTGTCAAGGAGAGGATTCACCCTGGAGGTCATCAAACCCCTAGAGACACTGATGGAGCAGGTGCAACAGTTGACCTGGGAGAAAGCCAACCAGTGAGTGGAGGAACACACACCCTGCACCACATAAGCAATGAGCTACAAGGAGAAACTGCAATCATTTAGAAGAGCCTCAACACCTGCAACTTAAAAATCTGAACTTCTGTTTAAAGTGTTCTCCCCTCAAAGGACACCCAGCTGACCTGTTCTGATGGCTGTGATGAGGGAGTTATTGATACAGTTGTTGATTAATAAGACATATCTTTAATTTGGGAGATATATAGTGTAATAATGAAGTGGACACAAGGGGACTTTTTGGTGCAGCTATCTCCAGCAGGGGCCCCCTCTGTCAGACTCAAGAGAGGGGTTTTCCCTTGGAGCTGTTTTTAAATGGCTCAGGGAGGGTCATCGAAGAGACCTCAGTATTGGAAGTCACATTTGGAGAAATGGCAAAATTATTTTTTGTAATATATCTATTCAATGTTCAATTGTTGTTTACTTTCTGCCAGTTCTTTCAGTGAGAGGAAAGCTTTCCAAGTTTACAAAAAGGGATTGATGTTAAGCCACTTAAATGCAATCTAGACCTATAAGAGTAACATCTTTTAATGTCACTGGGGTACTCAAACCAATTAAAAGAGGGAAGATTCTGTCAAAGTTAAAGATGGACAAAACCCAAATTGCTCTTCTGCAGGAATCCCACCTTAGGTGATACTGAGCATGCAAAATTAAACAAAATGGGCTTTAAACATGTATACTTATCATACAAATCAGGGCACCGGAGGGGAGTGGATATACTGATATCAAGTGCTGTGAACTATGAATATATATATCAGAAGTCAGGGACAGAGGGAAGATTTATTTTAATAATCAGGAGAGTAGAAGGAACCCTAGTAAGTTTTCTTAACGTTTATCCAGCGCCCACCCCCAGTAGTGAGTAATCAACAAATATTTAAACTAATGGTAACAAAAAGTCAGGGGATTTTAGTCTGTGGAGGAGACTTCAATATACATCTAAATCCAAGACTGGACTCTTTGAGGGGAAATTCAGATCCCAAAGGAATTAGCAAAGAGATAAATGCCTGAATAAAGGAAATTTGCATTATAGATGTCTGGAGAGAAATGTATCCATCTAGTTGAGACTATACTCATTACTCCTTTCCTCATACAACTTACTCCAGGATTGATTTTTTCATAGGGACTTTCATAAAATTAAACAATGCGAGATTGGCCCTGTCACTCTCTCAGACCATAGCTACATATATGTCAGTGTATCTCAATAGTAAACAAAGATCTACACTCTGGAGACTAAATTCGAATATTTTAAATAACCAAAAGACAAAAGAAATGTTAAAAGAGGAAATAAAGTCATACTTAGATCTACATGACAATGGTGTGGTGTCGTCATCCGTGCTCTGGGATGCACTCAAAGCGGTAATCAATGGAAAAATAGTAGCCATTACTTCTCATAAAAAAAATTTAAGAAAATAAAGGCTTCAGAATTTGGAGGATAGATTAAAACAGTTACAGAGAGACCATGTCAACTCTCTAGCAGAGGAGACTAAATCAAGCATTATAAAAATAAGGAAAGAAATAGATGAAATCAATATGCAAGAAATACAGAAAAATCTCATCTCATTATCTCTAGCCGCTTTATCCTTCTACAGGGTCGCAGGCAAGCTGGAGCCTATCCCAGCTGACTACGGGCGAAAGGCGGGGTACACCCTGGACAAGTCGCCAGGTCATCACAGGGCTGACACATATACTACGTTTACACTAGACCGTATCTGTCTCGTTTTCTTCGCGGATGCACTGTCCGTTTACATTAACCCCCCTGGAAAAGCGGGGAAACGGGAATCCGCCAGCGTCCACGTATTCAATCTAGATCGTATCAGCTCCGGTGCTGTGTAAACATTCAGAATACGCGAATACGCTGTGCTGAGCTCTAGCTGGCGTCTCATTGGACAACGTCACTGTGACATCCACCTTCCTGATTCGCTGGCGTTGGTCATGTGACGCGACTGCTGAAAAACGGCGCGGACTTCCGCCTTGTATCACCTTTCATTAAAGAGTATAAAAGTATGAAAATACTGCAAATACTGATGCAAATACTGCCCACTGTGTAGTTATGATTGTCTTTAGGCTTGCCATCCTTCCACTTGCAAGTAATAAGTGATATGCGCTGGGATCACACACACAGCGGCTCAGTCCCGAATCGTGGCTTGTTCACTTCACTCGTGCACTCTGTGAGCTGCGCAGGGCCGGAGTGCGCACCCTCCAGAGGGCACTCGCTGTTCAGGGTGGAGTGATTTGGAGCGCAGGATGCCTGCGGAGCCGAGCGTATCCGCGTATTGGTGTTGCTGTGTGCACGGCTAACGGTTTTAGTGTAAACGTGAATCGTTTTAAGAACGTTAATCTGATGATCCGCTGAAATGTAAACGTAGCCATAGACACAGACAACCATTCACACTCACATTCACACCTACGGTCAATTTAGAGTCACCAGTTAACCTAATCTGCATGTCTTTGGACTGTGGGGGAAACCGGAGCACCCGGAGGAAACCCACGCGGACACAGGGAGAACATGCAAACTCCACACAGAAAGGCCCTCACCGGCCCCGGGGCTCGAACCCAGGACCTTCTTGCTGTGAGGCGACAGCGCTAACCACTACACCACCGTGCCGCCCACAGAAAAATTATTTACAAAACAATGCTATTATGAAGCTGGAGCGAAATCCTTGAAACTTCTATTTTACAGACTGAGGAGAAAAAAAAACAAGCAGACAATACTATACATAAAATAAAATCCAGACTCAGGAGAGATTGAGACAAATCTAGAAAGAATTCAGCAGAGTTTTGCAAAGTATTATAAATCATTATATTCCCAATCAAAAACTGATAATGATGACCTTCAAACTGAGTCTTTTTTAGCCTCATTGAACCTACCAACTGTTACTAATGAACAGAATGAGAAATTGATGGCCGAAATTAAAAAAAGAGGAATTAAATTCGGCAATTGAGAGATTAGGGGCAAACAAATCCCCAGGCACAGATGACTTCACTGCAGAGTAGTAAAAAGCTATGCAGGAACAACTGGAGCAAACATTATTAAAAGCTTTTAATTGGGTACTACAGGAAAGAGAAACCCCATCCTCATGGAGGGATGCAGTAATCTTGGTCATTCCAAAGGATGGGAAAGATAAATTGGATTATAGAAATTACCATCCCATTAGTGTGTTAAATGTAGATTATAAACTTTACATCCATACTATCCAAAGGCATAGAAGATATTCTGCCAGAACTCATTCACCTGGACCAGACAGGTTTCATCAGACAAAGGCAAGGCAAGGCAAGTTTATTTATATAGCACATTTCATACACAGTGGCAGTTCAATGTGCTTTACAGAAGTAAAAGCAAAACAGTAAATAATAGAGAATAAAATTACATAAAATAAATGGGAAAAATATAATAAGAATTAAACAATAGTAGAAATAAAATAATAAAATGAAGTAGAAGTTCAAATAGGGGGAGAGAAAAAAAGACAAACAAGATAACACTGGGGTAATACTGCACATTATCAGACATATCACACAGCAGAGAATAGAGTCCGCCATCATAAGTTTAGACGCTGAGGAAGCATTTGACTCCATTAGGTGGTCCTTCCTATACAAAGTATTATCAAAATTTGGATTTCATGAACATGATTTAAATATTTAAAGTACTGTATGACAAACCCAACGCAAGGGTAAAAATTAATAGTGATTTATCCAATTCATTTATTCTGGAACAAGAAATGAGACAGGGCTGTTGTGCCTTGCCCCTGCTCTTCTCCTGATTAATAGAACCCCTGAATCAATGGATCCAACAAAATGTCAAAATTAGGGGGATAGACTTGCTACCAGAAGAACATAAATTGGCTTAGTTCACTGATGTATTGATATACTTACAGCCTACACAGTCATTCCCAAAATTGATGAATCTCCTGGAAAAAATATGGGACACTCTCAGGTTACAAGCTTAATACATACAGAAAACTCAGATAATCACATTTAATTATGACCCACCCAGCCACATCAGGGGAAAATATAAAATGAACTGGGATGCAGAGTCAATCAGGTAACTAGGGGTTAACCTGTCTAAAGATGTCTCAATTATTTACTCTTAATTATGATCCTTTAAATGTAAAGATAAAATCAGATATATTAAGATGGAGTATTATTCCTTTCTTGAGTCCGAGTTCCAGAGTAGAGTCAATTAAAACAAATATAACAATCATGGCAGTATATACCGTATATATATATATATATATATATATATATATATATATATATATATATATATATATATATATATATATATATATATCCTTCTCACCCCCGGTGGGGGGGTGGTATCCATGTCATCCTCAAGCTCGGGTCCTCTACCAGCTGCGCAGTATCTTCGATGTTCCTAGGACTGCGCTCTTCTGGACTGAGGCTTCAGATGTTGTTCCTGGGATTTGCTGGAGCCACTCTCCCAGTTTGGGGGTTACTGCCCCAAGTGCCCCCACTACCACGGGGACCACGCAACCCTTGACCTTCCACATCCATTCCAGCTGCTCTTTCAACCCTTGATACTTCTCAAGTTTCTCATGTTCCTTCTTCCTGATGTTGGCATCAGCTGGGATCGCCACATCTATCACCACCACCCTCTTCTGCTCTTTGTCCACCACCACTATGTCCGGTTGGTTAGCCAGGATCTGTTTGTCAGTCTGGAAGCTGAAGTCCCACAGAATCTTGGCCCTGTTGTTCTCAGCCACCTTCTGTGGTATGGCCCATTGGGACTTGGGTATTTCTATTCCATACTGGTTGCAGATGTTCCTGTATACTATCCCAGCCACTTGGTTGTGCCTCTCCATGTACGCTGATCCAGCTAGCATCTTACACCCTGCTACTATGTGCTGGACTGTTTCAGGGGCTTCTTTGCACAGTCTGCATCTTGGGTCTGATCTACTCTGGTAGATCCTGGCCTCTATGGCTCTTGTGCTTATGGCCTGTTCTTGTGCTGCCATGATTAGTGCCTCTGTGCTGTCTGTCAGTCCTGCATTATCCAGCCACTGGTAGGATTTCTTGATATCAGCCACTTCCTCTATCTGACGGTGGTACATGCCATGTAGGGGTTTGTCTCTCCAGGTTGTCTGTTCCTCCTCCTCCTCTGCACTCTCATCAGGGTTTTGCTGCCTGAGACATTCACTTAGCAGTTCATCCTTTGGGGCCATCTTTCTGATGTATTCTCGGATTTTCGATGTTTCATCCTGGACCGTGGTCTTGACGCTCACTAGCCCTCGGCCTCCCTCCTTCCGCTTAGTGTATAGTCTCAGGGTGCTGGACTTGGGGTGGAACCCTCCATGCATGGTGAGGAGCTTTCTAGTCTTGATATCTGTGGCTTCTATCTCCTCCTTTGGCCAGTTTATGATACCAGCGGGGTATCTGATGACTGGTAGTGCGTACATGTTGATGGCTCGGACCTTGTTTTTACCATTCAGCTGACTTTTCAGGACCTGCCTTACTCTCTGGAGGTATTTGGCTGTGGTTGACTTCCTTGTGGCCTCTTCATGGTTTCCATTAGCCTGTGGGATGCCAAGGTACTTGTAGCTGTCTTGGATATCACCTATGTTGCCCTCTGGTAGGTTAATCCCTTCAGTCCGGATCATCTTGCCTCTCTTTGAGACCATCCGGCCACACTTGTCCAATCCGAATGACATCCCTATGTCATCGCTGTAGATCCGGGTGGTGTGGATCAGCGAGTCTATTTCTCGCTCATTCCTGGCATACAGCTTGATGTCATCCATGTAGAGCAGGTGGCTGATTGTTGCCCCACTACGGAATCGGTACCCGTAGCCGCTCTTCGTGATGATCTGACTGAGGGGGTTCAGGCCTATGCAGAACAGCAGTGGTGATAGCGCATCTCCTTGGTATATATGCCGCACTTGATGTTGACTTGGGCAATGGGTTTTGAGTTGGCCTCTAGGGTTGTCTTCCACATTTCCATTGAGTTCTGTATGAAGGTCCTTAGGTTCCTGTTGATCTTATTCCAGTATCCATGTGTGTGGCATTGAGTCGTAGGCTTTCTTGTAGTCAATCCAGGCAGTGCACAGGTTGGTCTGTCTCTTCTTACAGTCTCGGGCGACTGTTCTATCGGCCAGTAGCTGGTGCTTGGCTCCTCTGGTGTTACTGCCAATTCCTTTCTGTGCCTCGCTCATGTATTGAGCCACATGCTTACTCATTTTTGCCGCAATGATGCCTGACAGGGCCTTCCATGTTGTGCAGAGACAGGTAATTGGCCGGTAGTTGGATGGGATGGGTCCCTTCTGGGGGTCCTTCATGATTAGGACTGTCCTGCCTTGGGTTAGCCATTCTGGGTGGGTTCCATCCCTCAGCAGCTGGTTCATCTGTGCTCGTTCATGGAGTGCAGTTAGCTTCTTCAGCCAGTACGTATGGATCATATCGGGGCCTGGTGCTGTCCAGCTCTTCATCTTTGACACTCTTTCTTGGACGTCTGCCATTGAGATGGTTACTGGTTCTTGTTCTGGGAGGTTGCTGTGGTCAGCTCTTAGGTCCACTAACCATTGGGCATCGGTGTTGTGTGATGCCTTTCTTTCCCATATGTCTTTCCAGTATTTTTCCACCTCAGCTCTTGGTGGGTGGGTGACCGGTTGTTGTTCCCCTGCCATTGAGAGTACACCTTGGCTGGTTCAGTGGAGAACAGCTTGTTTATTCTCCTGGCCTCTCCTTCCTTGGTGTATCTCATCAACCGGGTGGCCAGAGCTGTTAGTCGCTGTTTGGCAGTTTCGAGTGCCTCTGGTATGGAGAGTGAGTTGTGCTTCCTGGGCGCCCCTTTATTCACCATGTTCCCTTTCTGTAGTTCATCTAGCTGGCTAACTTCTCTCCTTGCTGCCTTTATCTTGGCCTCTAATCGTCTCTTCCATGGTGGATACTGTTTGTTATGTCCTGAGCCCACCTTGTGTCCAAGCATCTCCAGTTTCCAGTTGGGTCACGATCTTCCTTCTCAGGTCAGCAGCTCTTGTGTTGAGGCTGTTAGCTGTTGGGGCTTGGTACCCAATCTCTGGTTGTGGGGATGATGACATCTCCCCGCTGACCTGTCTTCCTGGCTCCCCCTTGCCGTAGCATCGTTGTTGTATTTCATTAATCTCTAGTTGTGATAGCAGATTTCGATTATGGATGTTGGAACACTGGGCTAATAGCTGTTTCTTTGTTAGCCTTGATTGTGGGTTTCGAAGTATCCAATGGTCCCACATTCTCTGCATGTATCCCCTCTCTCTGGGATTGCTTGTATAGTAGCATTCCAGCAAATCCGTATTTTCTGTCCTCGTCCATCGATGTCTTGTTCCAGTAGCCCATTTCTCATCAGTTTGCCCTGGTTCCCTAGCAACTGACGCAGACCTTGTTGACCCGGGCGACGTCTGAGCCGGTATGACTCTATCAGTTATGTTTTCACTCATTCCTGAGGTAGGCTGATATATCATGAGGGGTTTTGCCTAAGGACCCTTACTGGATGATGTTTTGCCCCGACCGGGATTCGAACCCCGATCTCCTGCGTCGTAGTCAGTGAGCATTACCACTGTACTATCCAGCTGATAGATATATATATATAAAATCTCATCTCATTATCTCTAGCCGCTTTATCCTGTTCTACAGGGTCGCAGGCAAGCTGGAGCCTATTCTAGCTGACTACAGGCAAAAGGCGGGGTACACCCTGGACAAGTTGCCAGGTCATCACAGGGCTGACACAGACAACCATTCACACTCACACTCACACCTATGGTCAATTTAGAGTCATCAGTTAACCTAACTTGCATGTCTTTGGACTGTGGGGGAGACCGGAGCACCCGGAGGAAACCCACGCGGACACGGAGAGAACATGCAAACTCTGCACGGAAAGGCCCTCGCCGGCCACGGGGCTCAAACCCGGATCTTCTTGCTGTGAGGCGACAGCGCTAACCACCATGCCACCCTTTTTGAAAACATGTTTATTCTTATTATTTAAAGCTATTTGTTTATCTTTAATGTAAATATTACTCAGTATATTGAAGGAAAATGAGCTTTATTTGTGATTAAAATATAATGATGCTGCACTTTTAGAGACTCCCACAGGTACATGATTTTACTGCTTTCATTTTCCTCACTCTATGGGAGCTCAGCTCCCACTGGCTCCCACATAATTTGAACCATGACCTGAAGGCTAAAATAAAATATTTTCCCAGCTACCTAAGAGTACCTACCCACTGTTCAAGCCTGTGTTTGTCATTGTTTTCAGGCATTTTCAACACTTGGTATGAATGGAGTATGTGTACAACAGGGTGCGCCATCTGTTTGCCTGATTGCTTTATTTTCACAGAGTCAGAGACAAGAGTGAAATTATTTAGGTCTCAGTATTATTTTAAAACCTTTTTAGTATTGTGAAGTACCACAAAGGAACACTGCATTAAAGGAACAGTCCACCGTACTTCCATAATGAAATATGTTCTTTTCTGAATTGAGACGAGCTGATCCTGGGATTTTGTTTGTATTTGTTTTACCTGCCTAGGGACTGCAGATGGAAATTAGCTTTTTAGCTATAATCTGGCACAAGCCATCTTCTTACTTTTGTAACCAATGACTCTTGTGCATGGTCCCTGTTTCAACTAAACTAAATAAACTAAACTAAACTAAACTAATCCGTACCTCTCCGAGCTTTGCGCGACCTCCCAGTCAATGCGCTGTCGAAGCGCGCAGAAGGTGTTAGTACGCCTGTCATTATAGTGCGGACTTTCCATAGCATAGAAAATCGCCACGTTTCAATTTGTGTAACTGAACTTTGTTTCATGTCACTGGTCATATAAACCTATGTAAACAGGAAAAACGTGGAAGAGTTTGGTCGCATCTAACTACAGCCCCAAAAAATACCGTTGGCCATATTGAGCCTAGCTACATTGCTAACAGGAGTAAACAGGAGTAACAGCGCGTCTGACTGACTGGGAGGTCGCGCAAAGCTCGGAGAGGTACGGATCAGCTTGTCTCAATTCAGAAAAGAACATATTTCATTATGGAAGTACGGTGGACTGTTCCTTTAATACCACAATATTTCTAAATAAACTGCCATGTTATTAAGTGACTAGGCTTATCTGTATTCCTTTGGTAGTGATGGAAAATGATGTAAAAGTCCTGGCTTTAGATGCTGTGCGCGCACTTCCGGTTTCTGGCACTTCCCCGATCTACGTCACAGCAAGGCGCCGCAGTTCTCGTCTGCTCGATTGTGCCGCTTTGGTGGTTTTTTTTCTCACTTTTTTATTATCAAAGGCTTATTATTCACAATAGCGTTGTGGGTGAAAATTATCATAGCTATCTTTATTTTCACAGAGTCATGAGGAAAAGTTAATTTATTTAGGTGTCTGTATTACTTTAAACCTATGAGGTCAGATTTTAGTCGATTTCTCAGAATTGCTGAGTGAGACTGTTATGTAACCTGTCCCCCCCCCCATTGCATTTAACAGCTCACTTTTTATTCTTTCTTTTCCCCCTCAACCTGTAATATCAGAAGTGAAAGCTGTCCATGTTCAGTTGTAAATAATTAAACCTACTGTTAAAAAAGAAAACCAATGGAAGAGTCAGACAGTGAAATGGATATCAAATATACTGCACCATTTTTGTTTTAAATGTAAATAATTTAAATGCTTTGCAGTAATGTAGATCTCATCTCATTCTCATCTCATTAACTCTAGTCGCTTTATCCTGTCCTACAGGGTCGCAGGCAAGCTGGAGCCTATCCCAGCTGACTATGGGCGAAAGGCGGGGTACACCCTGGACAAGTCTCCAGGTCATCACAGGGCTAGTCTCATCTCATCTCATTATCTGTAGCCGCTTTATCCTGTTCTACAGGGTCGCAGGCAAGCTGGAGCCTATCCCAGCTGACTACGGGCGAAAGGCGGGGTACACCCTGGACAAGTCTCCAGGTCATCACAGGGCTAGTAATGTAGATATTATGTAAAATGACTACTGTGAAATGTATACTTTTCCAAATAAAATAAAAAAATTACTGCTTCTGGAAAGTGTTCATACTATTTCTCAGACACTTCTCCCTCAAGCTTCTGGCTTTATGGAGCCATTAATGATATGTTTGATTCTCTCCTCAGCCTGACTGCACATTCTGCATTTGTTGTCAACCTGCTGCTACAAGATGTTTCGCTGGTGGTACCTGGTAATGAATGCGTGGTCCTGGACTACTATAGGGGCCTTTCACGTGATGTCATCGTAACTGCGGATTTGTTTATTCGACCATGTTGCTGGGCAAGCTTTGTGTTTGACAATAACTGGCACAGGTGTACACAAGTGATTTACAACCCAATTCAGTCCTTCTAAAAGAACAATGCCAGAGACGTGTAGTGCTTTTGGATGTAATTACAGATGAGGAGATAAGCCTGGTTTAACTTTTCACTGCTTCCCAGCAAACCCAAAAAGACGAGAAAAAATGTCAAGCTGCAATTAAACTAGAAGACTGGATACCAACAAAACATTCCTATGTGTGTGGAGAACATTTTGTGTGTGGACGCAATATATTTTATTAGACCTAATGCTTGGCTAGACTAGCAGCATGTTTATGTACTGATAATGTAGACTAGGCTAAACACCATAAAATATGCTAGATCAAGGCCCTGGCTTGTTTATTACTATTAGAAGTCCATATTTGAGCTTACCTTTGCCATAATAAGGTTTTTTTTCTTTATCAGGAATTTTCCATAACATTCTGGCATGCACGAAACCTGCCTCAAAATATTGGTAGGCATCTGTACTTTTGTATGCCTTTAGCATCTCTCCAGTGTATTTAGAAGTCCCAAATACTAAATAGTTCAGTATGTCATAGTATCCCAAATCTGGTAGCTGGTTTGCTGTACACTTTTCAAGTGGAATAAATACATTCATTGGTAAATAAAGAAGAACAATACTTTATTTTTGTCACATGTACACTCAAGCACAGCAAAATTCCTCCTCTGAATTTAACCCCCATCTGAAGCAGTGAATGTGGGCGCGCGCGCACACACACACACACACACACACACACACACACACACACACACACACACACACACACAGCGCATGTGCAGTGGGCAGAATCAATAAATATATTTGTGGTTAAATTATATGGATCTGTGATGTCTGCATGCTTCAGCTTTTGGATGTAACACAATCTGCTGGTATAATCTGAATTTTAATTGTTTCAGAGAGATTGTACTGACTGCAGTCATCTTGATTTTCATTATTAACTGTTGTGGCTGTTTCTTTGTTTACCCAGCAATATAATGGACGCCGCGTGAAAACCAAAAATCTGTGATGTCAGTGAAAGGCCCCTATAATCAGACTTTTAGTTTCTTCCTTCAACCCAGAGCTGCTCAGCCATGCCACACTAGCACCTTCATCAATTAACGTTCTGCCAAGGTTCTGGTAGACCTAGCCATGCAGTGGCTTGTCTTTGAGTACTTGAATATTCGAGGCTTGATTTTTGCTTCACTGAAGATAGAAACATGGGCTGTACTGGCAAGTACTTGCTCTTTAATTCTTTTACTGCTGTTATTATTTTGTGTCTTTTCTTTGTTTCTTTTCACTATGCCTTATGCAGATACAAGTTTGGTGAGTCTACAACTACCATGCCGCATCTTGAGATACAGTGGCTCAGCATCTGCTTTTGAATGGTGAACCCCATGCCTTGTCAAGAGCTTCCTTATCTTGGAGTCCATTCTTTGAGTCTCGGATCTCTTCCAGTTGATGATTACAAAGTTGTACATGGGGGCTGGAATTGCCAGACTGTTGATTACTGAGATCCTGTTCTTTGAGGTGAGGTCAGTCTTGAGGACCAGGCACAATTTCCATTAGTATTCATTAGTTGTTATCTCCTTCATCTTACCATGGTGGATACCATCACTTTCATCACATTGTTTATATTGTTTGTTTTTTCAATTATTCTATTTTTATTTTTATTTATTGCATTGCCTGTTTGCACCGTGGGTCAGAGAGGACTGAAATTTCATCTGTGCTGTATGTCGAGCATGTATAGCATACTGTATTTGACAATAAAGTTGACTTGACTTGACTTGACTTTCATCACCACCTAGGTATTTATAGACATCTTTCTGGTTGAGGCTCTGAAACATTCTTTTGTGTTCCAGCTTGATGTTTCACCTCTTCACAAATTTGCTACCCATGAAAACTGCAATAGCACACTTGTCCAAGCAGAATTCTACCTTAATTTCATCACTAAATACTTTTATGTTTATCAGAGCTTGTTTGAGCTGATACTCATCTTTGATAAACAGCTTGAGATTGCCTATATAAAGCAGATGACTGATCCTGTGCTGTTTGTCAACTGTATATCCAAAACCCTGTCTGTTCATCATGTTTGTTAGTGATGTTAGTGCTAAGCAAAATAACAGGGGAGACAATGAGTCACCCAGGATGATTCCTCACTTGATTTTGATCTTTCCTGTCTTGACACATCTTCCTTGGTGGAAGAGGAACTTTTCAATCCTCCACTCTTTCATAGATGCCTCGACAAACCTGGTGATATTTGGGCATTCTTGGCAGAGTTTCAGGGCTTTGAAGACCCAGGAATATAGCACACTGTTGAAGGCCTACTTGTAGTCTACAAAAGCCATTCCTAGTTTTCTCTTCAGCTTCTTTAAGTGAGGCACAATCATCTTGCTGATAAGCAGCTGTTCTTTGCATCTTCTTAAAAGCTTTCAACAGCCTTTCTGTTCTTCTGTGAAGATGCCATTGTTCATCAGGTGACTGTAGAATCTGTTAGAGATGGCAGCCATGAAAACCTTGCATGTGGTATGCAGGCAAGTTATCATTTGATATTTCTTTGGCTCCATTGTATCCTTGCCTTGGGCAGCATGGTGGTGTAGTGGTTAGCACAGTCGCCTCACAGCAAGAAGGTTCCGGGTTCGAACCCGGAACCCGTCAGCAGACGGCGAGGGCCTTTCTGTGTGGAGTTTGCATGTTCTCCCCATGTCTGCGTGGGTTTCCTCTGGGTGCTCCGGTTTCCCCCACAATCCAAAGACGTGCAGTTACTGTAGGTTGATGTGGGGTGGCCTTGGGCTGAGGTGCCCTTGAGCAAGGTACCTAACCCCTGACTGCTCCCCGGGTGCTTTGGTGTGGCTGCCCACTGCTCTGAGTGTGTGCGTGTGTTCACTGCTTCAGATGGGTTAAATGCAGAGGATGAATTTCACTGTGCTTGAAGTGTGCATGTGACAAATAATAAAGGTTCTTTCTTCTTCTTTGGAAAGAAGGAAAATGAAGGAAAAATACAGACTGCCTTCTTCAGTTCAAAAGGTATGGAGATAAATATTAACTAGTAAACTAGCATGGAGATAACATTATTATTATTATTATTATTAGTTGTCATCGTCGTTGTAGTAGTAGGAACAGTACTAGTACAAGCCCATCACTCCTATCCTTTTTGGAGGACCATTAAGCATAGGATTGCATCTTTATATGTACAAAATTATTAAATACTGGTTACAGTTATCATCAAACCCTCCTGAGTGGGGGCATACAAACAGAACAAAACCAGTGAGGCAAAAACAAAAGAAAAGAAAGAAAAAGTAAGGGGAAGAAAGGAATAAGAAGAGGGAGAAAGAGAGAAACAGAAGTATGTAGTGAGAAGTTAGCAGGTGATTTATAATTTAAGCAGCAGGTGTAGATCAAAGTGAGGTAATTCACCTACTCATACTGTATACATCAATCAGCCATAGCATTTAAATCACCTAACTAAAATTGTATAGGTCCCCCTTGTGCTGCCAGAAAAGCTCTGACCCGTCAAGGCATGGACTCCACAAGACCTCTGAAGCTGTCCTATGGTATCTGGGACCAAGATAAAGCAGATCCTGTAAGTCCTGTAAGTTGCAAGGTGGGGCCTCCATGGATCAGACTTGTTTGTCCAGCACATTCCACAGATGCTCAATTAGATTGAAATCTGGGGAATTTGCAAGCAAAGTCAACACCTTGAATTCTTTGATATACCCTTCAAACCATTCCCAAACAGTTTTTGCAATATGGATGGACGCATTATCTTGCTGAAAGAGGCTACTGCCATTACAGAATACCGTTGCCATGAAGGGATGTACTTGGTCTGCAACAATGTTGACGTAGGTGGTATGTGCCAAAATAACATCCACACGACTGCCAGGAAACAAGGTTTCCTGGCAAAACATTACCCAGCACATCACACTGTCTCTGCCTGCTGTTATAGGAAAATATTCAATGATGGGCACATCCCAAAATGTTTTATTACTCTTATAAGTAATAAAACAGCAGTTTACCAACAATTGGAATTTTATTAATTAAGGATTAACTTAATGCTTTTTATCCATGTATAGTTACATCTAATGTTGTGGATTTGCTGTTGTCACTTACATTACATGAGCTATAATCTTTCTTTTATATACACTACCGTTCAAAAGTTTGGGGTCACCCAGACAATTTTGTGTTTTCCATGAAAAGTCACACTTTTATTTACCACCATAAGTTGTAAAATGAATAGAAAATATAGTCAAGACATTTTTCTGGCCATTCTGAGCATTTAATCAACCCCACAAATGTGATGCTCCAGAAACTCAATCTGCTCAAAGGAAGGTCAGTTTTATAGCTTCTCTAAAGAGCTAAACTGTTTTCAGCTGTGCTAACATGATTGTACAAGGGTTTTCTAATCATCCATTAGCCTTCTGAGGCAATGAGCAAACACATTGTACCATTAGAACACTGGAGTGAGAGTTGCTGGAAATGGGCCTCTATACACCTATGTAGATATTGCACCAAAAACCAGACATTTAGTAGAATTTAGCTAGAATAGTCATTTACCACATTAGCAATGTATAGAGAGTATTTCTGATTAGTTTAAAGTGATCTTCATTGAAAAGAACAGTGCTTTTCCTTCAAAAATAAGGAAATTTCAAAGTGACCCCAAACTTTTGAACGGTAGTGTATATATGTGTGTGTGTGTGTGTGTGTGTGTGTGTGTGTGTGTGTGTGTGTGTATTAGGGTGGTCCCAAAAAATTTTTTTAGGATTTTGTTACGATCACCTTAGCTTTTTTTTTTTACATTGCCTAAAAGAAGTTATTGTCTGAAATTTGGTTAAGATTGAACAATGTTTAGAGGTGCCACAAAGCCATTAAAGTTTTCACTCAAGACACAATATAAAATAATGTGGCTTATTAACTGTTTCATATTAATACAAACAATACAGTAATATAACTTACTGTGTTCAAAGTAACAATAGCTATTACTTGTCTGTGATTTTCTAAACCCTTCGGTATTATGGTATCTTGTGGAAATAAAAGAACACACTAAGGACTTCCCTAGCAGAAGGAAGCTTTCTCCCAGACAGTTCCTTGGAAGTGGGACCAATTAACCAAACATAATTGTCCTTTCTGGTTTTGTGCTTTGCACCACCGGTACTACTTGTATTACTGTTGCTAGCCATCTGAAAAACTTAGAAAGAAAAACATTCACAACTTCATCAGCATATTACGATCAGTGCTCATTGTTTAAGAACCCCTTAGTGCATGAAAGTTAACCTTCTATCAGTCTATAAACTCTTCCTGCCTCTTCTTTTTCATAGAAGTGGCATATTCCCTCTAGAACTGTGACTTTTTGGGGGTTTGAGATCTTCTCTGCAACAGTCTACGCACCAACTAATGTTAATGGCTTAACCCGATTTGCAACCTCGTGTGGCACCTCTAAATATTAACCAATTTTTCTGAAATTTTGCTTGTTGCCTTCTTTTAGCCTATGTAAAAAAATGGTAGGGTGGTCGGAATGTTTTGGTGAAAAAAAATTTTCCCATACATTTCGGGACCACCCTAATATATATATATATATATATATATATATATATATATATATATATATATATATATATATATACAGTGGTGCTTGAAAGTTTGAACCCTTTAGAATTTTCTATTTTTCTGCATAAATATGACCTAAACATCATCAGATTTTCACACAAGTCCTAAAAGTAGATAAAGAGAACCCAGTTAAACAAATGAGACAAAAACATTATACTTGGTCATTTATTTATTGAGGAAAATGATCCAATATTACAGATCTGTGAGTGGCAAAAGTACGTGAACCTCTAGGATTAGCAGTTAATTTGAAGGTGAAATTAGAGTCAGGTGTTTTCAATCAATGGGATGACAATCAGGTGTGAGTGGGCACCCTGTTTTATTTAAAGAACAGGGATCTATCAAAGTCTGATCTTCACAACACGTGCTTGTAGAAGTGTATCAAGGCACGAACAAAGGAGATTTCTGAGGACCTCAGAAAAAGCATTGCTGATGCTCATCAGGCTGGTAAAGGTTACAAAACCATCTCTAAAGAGTTTGGACTCCACCAATCCACAGTCAGACAGATTGTGTCCAAATGGAGGAAATTCAAGACCATTGTTACCCTCCCCAGGAGTGGTCGACCAACAAAGATCACTTCAAGAGCAAGGCATGTAATAGTCGGCAAGGTCACAAAGGACCCCAGGGTAACTTCTAAGCAACTGAAGGCCTCTCTCACATTGGATAATGTTAATGTTCATGAGTCCACCATCAGGAGAACACTGAACAACAATGGTGTGCATGGCAGGGTTGCAAGGAGAAAGTCACTGCTCTCCAAAAAGAACATTGCTGCTTGTCTGCAGTTTGCTAAAGATCATGTGGACAAGCCAGAAGGCTATTGGAAAAATGTTTTGTGGACAGATAGGCCAAAATAGAACTTTTTGGTTTAAATGAGAAGTGTTATGTTTGGAGAAAGGAAAACACTGCATTCCAGCATAAGAACCTTATCTCGTCTGTGAAACATGGTGGTAGTTGTATCATGGTTTGGGCCTGTTTTGCTGCATCTGGGCCAGGATGGCTTGCCATCATTGATGGAACAATGAATTCTGATTTATACCAGCGAATTCTAAAGGAAACTGTCAGGACATCGGTCCATGAACTGAATCTCAAGAGAAGGTGGGCCATGCAGCAAGACAACGACCCTAAGCACACAAGTCGTTCTACCAAAGAATGGTTAAAGAAGAATAAAGTTAATGTTTTGGAATGGCCAAATCAAAGTCCTGACCTTAATCCAATCGAAATGTTGTGGAAGGACCTAAGCGAGCAGTTCATGTGAGGAAACCCACCAACATCTAAGAGTTGAAGCTGTTCTGTACGGAGGAATGGGCTAAAATTCCTCCAAGCCGGTGTGCAGGACTGATCAACAGTTACCGCAAACATTTAGTTGCAGTTATTGCTGCACAAGGGGGTCACACCAGATACTGAAAGCAAAGGTTCACATACTTTTGCCACTCACAGATATGTAATATTGGATCATTTTCCTCAATAAATAAATGACCAAGTATAATATTTTTGTCTCATTTGTTTAACTGGGTTCTCTTTATCTACTTTGAGGACTTGTGTGAAAATCTGATGATGTTTTAGGTCATAATTATGCAGAAATATGGAAAATTCTAAAGGGTTCACAAACTTTCAAGCACCACTGTATATATATATATATATATATATATATATATATATATATATATATATATATATAAAATGTGTGTGCGTGTAGAATAGAAAAATTTCAGTCTGATACCCAACTTTTGACCATTATTAAAAATTTATTCTCCACAAACGTTTCGGCCTTTGGCCTTCTTCAGTGTCATAAAAAACTAAAAATTTTTTTAGTTTTTTACGACACTGAAGAAGGCCGAAGGCCGAAATGTTTGTCGAGAATAATTTTTAATAATGTTCAAAAGTTGGGTATCAGAGTGAAATTTTTCGATTCTACATTATCTATATCTACACTGCTGGGACCCGTGGTATCCTCTGGATCCTTTTGGACAGACTGGTTGTTGGCTGACAGAGATTTTTTACTCTACTATATATATATATATATATATATATATATATATATATATATATATATATATATATATATGCACACAGTTAGGTCCATATATATTTGGACACTGTCACAAGTTTTCTTTTTTTACCTGTTTACTGAAATATATTCAAGTTGTGACCTGGCGACTTGTCCAGGGTGTACCCCGCCTTTCGCCCGTAGTCAGCTGGGATAGGCTCCAGCTTGCCTGCGACCCTGTAGAACAGGATAAAGCGGCTAGAGATGATGAGATGAGATGAGATATTCAAGTTGTAGTTATATAATGGACATGGACATAAAGTCCAGACTTTCAGCTTTCATTTGAGGGTATCCGCATTAAAACTGGATGAAGGGTTTAGGAGTTTCAGCTCCTTAACATGTGCCACCCTGTTTTTAAAGGGACCAAAAGTAATTGGACAATTGACTCAAAGGCTATTTCATGGGCAGGTGTGGGCAATTCCTTCATTATGTCATTCTCAATTAAGCAGATAAAAGGCCTGGAGTTGATTTGAGGTGTGGTGCTTGCATTTGGAAGATTTTGCTGTGAAGAAAACATGTGGTCAAAGGAACTCTCCATGCAGGTGAAACAAGCCATCCTTAAGCTGCGAAAACAGAAAAAAAACATCTGAGAAATTGCTACAATATTAGGAGTGGCAAAATCTACAGTTTGGTACATCCTGAGAAAGAAAGAAAGCACTGGTGAACTCATCAATGCAAGACCTGGACACTCACAGAAGACAACAGTAGTGGATGATCGCAGAATAATTTCCATGGTGAAGAGAAACCCCTTCACAACAGCTAACCAAGTGAACGACACTCTCCAGGAGGTAGGCGTATCAATATCCAAATCTACCATAAAGAGAAGACTGCATGAAAGTAAATACAGAGGGTTCACGGCATGGTGCAAGCCACTCACAAGCCTCAAGAATAAAAAGGCTAGATTGGACTTTGCTAAAAAAACATCTAAAAAAGCCAGCACAGTTCTGGAAGAACATTCTTTGGACAGATGAAACCAAGATCAACCTCTACCAGAATGATGGAAAGAAAAAAGTATGGCGAAGGTGTGGTACAGCTCATGATCCAAAGCATACCACATCATCTATAAAACACGGTGGAGGCAGTGTGATGGCTTGGGCATGTATGGCTGCCAGTGGCACTGGGTCACTAGTGTTTATTGATGATGTGACACAGGACAGAAGCAGCCGGATGAATTCTGAGGTATTCAGAGACATCCTATGTGCTCAAATCCAGCCAAATGCAGCCAAATAATAATCGGTGTTTCATAATACAGATGGACAATGACCCAAAACATAAAGCCAAAGCAACCCAGGAGTTTATTAAAGCAAAGAAGTGGAATATTCTTGAATGGCCAAGTCAGTCACCTGATCTCAACCCAATTGAGCATGCATTTCACTTGTTAAAGACTAAACTTCAGACAGAAAGGCCCACAAACAAACAGCAACTGAAAACCGCTGCAGTAAAGGCCTGGCAGAGCATTAAAATGAGGAAACACAGCGTCTGGTGATGTCCATGAGTTCAAGACTTCAGGCAGTCATTGCCAACAAAGGGTTTTCAACCAAGTATTAGAAATGAACATTTTATTTACAATTATTTAATTTGTCCAATTACTTTTGAGCCCCTGAAATGAAGGGATTGTGTTTAAAAAATGCTTTTAGTTCCTCACATTTTTATGCAATCATTTTGTTCAACCCACTGAATTAAAGCTAAAAGTCTGACCTTCAACTGCATCTGAATTGTTTTGTTCACAATTCATTGTGGTAATGTACAGAACCAAAATTAGAAAAATGTTGCCTCTGTCCAAATATTTATGAACATACCTGTGAGTGTTTAGTCTATGTCTATTTCTTATCTAGAGTGTTTATCCTGTTTATATTGTTTATTTCAGTTATTCTATTTTTATTTATTGCATTGCCTGTTTGCACCGTGAGTCAGAGAGGACTGAAATTTCATCTGTGCTGTATGTTGAGCATGTATAGCATATTTGACAATAAAGTTGAGTTGACTTGACTTTTTCCCTCTTTAATTAAAAAAAATTACATTTTTCCATGTTACTGAAAAACCACAAAGCATAAAGTCTTGAACACTTTCCTTGCAGTGGAAACTGGCTTTGGGAATGTGGACTGTCACTTCACTTGCAAGGAACAAGCCTTATTTAGTATGGACAGATATGGACTGGTCACTGCTTGTGTCATCTAGTCTCTGTATAACGGCAGTCAGTGTTGTATTCACATTTTTGGCATTAAGTTGAAATAATTTAAGGTAGGTTTTGTGAAGTATATTTTTCTAGAGGTGTCCACTATGAGCAGTTAGAAGTAATGTAATTTGCAAATTCTGATTATACTATCATTATACAGGGTGTTGCAAAAATGTTGATATTATTTGAGATGTAAATATTCCAGAAGCTACATAGTCTAGGCAAATGAAACTGAACAGGCTTAATGTTGAGCAATATAAGATTTATTCCTCAAAATTTGAATGAGCAATTCAAAGGTATGTGGAGTCCATGAACGATTTCATAAATTTTCAATATTCACGCCTAACTCTAACTCAGCCTTCCTCTTTGAACTTTTTGTGCCGTGTCCAAATGTGGATTGCAGTTGGTGCATTTTTAGAGAATTCTCTCATAAATACACGCTGCATAGTCTTGTTCAACTATGTTTGAGCATACTCTAACACACAAAACGCCTTTTCTTTTCCAGTGAATGGCATTTCTATACCCAAAAAGATAAAAATAAAAAAACATTGAACATAAAATTTTGAGCTGTTTCCACACATGCTGTTAAAATTTGAGGTCAATTGAATGAGAATTGGCAAAGTTATTAGACTGTGAAATGATATCAGTTTTTTGAAACACCCTGTACTATCGCTGTTGCATTTATACTTTTTTGTTTATCAATTAGGTAATCACATCATTTAATTCCTTCACTTTGTCTCAGGTAATTTTTCCTCTATTAGTATCATAGTATTGCGCAAATTTCATATTTGACTTTTTTTTCATATATCTCCAATATTTAGTATTATAAGTAAAGGGTTGTTTCTTTGTTGTTGCTGCTGTTGTTGTTTTTTGTATCTCAGGCTAGAAAATGTTCTTATCTTTTATATTTACTAGTATAAGTTTAGCAATTAGTATTTAGGATTTTTAACATTAGTAGAGTATGTATATTTAGCTTTTATATCAGGTGAAGAGTCATATTTGTGGAAACTCTGATATTAAACAATTTATTATTATTATTATTATTATTATTATTATTATTATTATTATCTGATGTTCTCTTGGCACCATCCAAAATGTATCTCCGCACTTGAAAATTTCACGTGAGATGGCTGGGATGAAAACCATCACTTCTAAATCTGAGGCTATGGTTCTCTTCTTGAAAAGAATTGGAGGCTCCCATCACATGAGGGGAGAGACTTCACCTCAGAAAGGAGTTCTGGTTATGACTGAGAGAGTAACTGTGAAAAATAAGCTGTGGTCTTGACTAAAAAAATAAGATCATAAATACATGTGGTGCAAATGAGGTTCCTCTAAAGGATTGCTGGGTTTACTCTCTGTAATAGGTTGAGAACCTTAACAATTTGGGAGGGCCTTGGAATAAGGCCATTGCTTCTCTGAATTGAGAGGAGCTAGTTGTGGAGCTACAAACCTGTGGTGTATTTACTGGAAAAAGAAAAATGTTTAGAGAGGTTTGGGAATTCCCCATGGCACACCCAGATGCAAAAACACTAGGACTTAAAGCTGGAATTCTGCACCTGTTCATTTTAATTCATGAGTGCTAGATTAGAGTGCTAGCTACATTACTGTATTTAGTAAATACATCCATCACTTCAGTTTTCTATTCAAATCAAGTAGGCATGCAAATGTCTGATGAGGTCATTTCTGAGCAGGAACAATTCATGAGTCTTATTTCCTCTTTCTAAAAAATAAAAAGTGGCAGCTCTAACTATGAAGGTGCACTCTCGTCATGCATAAAATACAACCCGCAGGTCTAGCACAGATTCATGTTCAGTTGTACATGAATCTAAGATCTTGCCATGACATGGTGCATCTGGTCATCAGTCTGCATGTATAATTTCTTTTTTCCCCTTTTCTTTTTTTTTTTGCACTTTGTAGCAAGCCACTTCTGTAATTATGGTTTATAACGGCAATGGCAAAATCGATAGCATGTGCCTGGGGGTGGTTAAAGGAAGCCATCTGTGTGTGGATCAGCGTAATGGCTTCATGTTCTCCCTTTCAGTGCCACCATCACATTATGTACTGATATTCGTGTGGTCTCCATTAGTCACTGTGACACACTCATTCACATTTATATTACTAAACTTATATTTACGTCTGCACAACACACTCTGTAAAGAATAAAATGTTATTTCTGTGAAGAAATTACACAGTAATAATAATAATAATAATCATTATTATTATTTATAGTGCGCAGGCTGCATGAATATATGATCGCCTGTGCATCACAAAGTAGAATTAATCTCATCTAATATTACATCTATTCATTATATACTGTGACAAAAACTTTTATCAAGATCTTACCAAATACCATGTTAACCATAAACAGTAGTAGCGGCATGATCACTGATTGACTCAGTGGTGTCTGTGGATAGAAAGTTGGGGAGTCTGGAGGGCTAGGATATGGTTTACCCCTCTGGGTTTGCACACATTCCTGACAATGGACCACTATCCATATAATTTCTAGTCAGAGGAGATCCTATGGCTATCCCTTTCTACTAATGCAGGGAGTAGACAGTACCTAATGAATTGTGCATATCAGCAGAAAGGGTATGATAAGTAATTATAGAATGCACTTATGAGGTAGCTTTAATTAATAAGTCACTGAGTGTAAATATAAGTTCTGTGTACTAAATAAAGTAGCCACTTTCTATATACTCAAACCCACACTTAACACATTTATACTTATTTATTCACTTACAAATAAATAATATATAAACATTTTTGTGAATTAACTGCCTATATGCCTCAGAAAATGTCACAGGGCAGGTTATAAACAACTTGCAACATCCTGTATGACCCCTTTACGGGAGGTACTTTATGGTGTGAAATCAGATAAACACAAAATTTCTTACACAACTTTAGTTACAATAAAAAAGTATTGAATATAGCTACTTAACCATTAATATCATATTAGTTATTCTATATTGTATAAAAGGTAGAAAAATATATTTTAAACACAGTAAATAACTTACTTCAAAACAAAGTGCATCAATGAGTCAAATAAATCAGGACAGGTCATCTGTACATTGGGATATTTTTGATAATTTTTAGATGCTGCTGTATTTTTTTTGCTAGGCCTAATTCAACCATATATAATATTACATAAAATTAAATACATAATATCTTTATAAATACCAATATTTCATAAACACCAATTAGCCATAGTCATGCGCTATGGCTACAGAGTCATGCACTACCTTCATGAAGGTTCCATTTCCTTTATAGGATTTAACTTTCCTTGTCGGTTTTCTAATAATATAGTTATTAAAAACATGAATAAAAATGCAATATACATAATACAAATGTTTTTAAATGATCAATAATGAAATATCCAAAATGAAAAACATGCTTTTTCTAATCAGTAATATCCGCAGATGCATACAGTATGTGCAGCTTATATTTCTTTTTTATTGCAAAAGAGCAAATGTTTGTCTATATAAAATTGTTCACACCTGATTATTAAATCCTGCTTTCCAGTTTCATTTGATCTATTTTTTTTATTTAAATGCTTTAAAAGTGTAAAATTGTTAAATGTTATATGTATGTATTATGTTTTACAACGAGGTAAGTGCTACATGTGGAAATAAATGTCCTAGTTGTAGTCTTCTCAACCCGAAAACAGACACAAAGACATAATGAATATTAAATGATAGGCATGCATATATTTATATACAGCATTTATATAGTACTTAGCTTGAGCAAACACATATTAACCCAAACCTCTTCAGAATTGAAGGAATAATTTTGTTTATTATACATGCCAAAGACATGAATATCACAAAAGCAATTGAATCAATACCTTCAGTTTGTTTATTAGTTACATGATACTTGTGGTTTCTCTGCAGCTGTTTTGTATCCATTCATGTTGTTTGGAGAATCCAAGCTTAAGAACTGAACTCCGTGGGCTGAATGTAAATCGAACACCCTTGGAATTCAGTTCTCAAAGCCAAAACCTCAGGTCACAGCAGTGTGAGATTTACACCACATTTTTGTCCTACAAAACAAAATAGTGTACATATAAATAAACAATGAATTTGTATTTAATTGTTTTCCTGATATATATTTTTGAGACATAGCCTGTTGTTTTCTCTGGGTTTGGGAATTTCTCTTTATTTCCTTGTTCCTCATCTGTAACTGTGCATGATTTAAGTTACACTTCCTGCATATATAAATGCCTAAGGTCAACAATAATTAACTGCTGTTGCGTGCAACAGTTCCTAGTCTATAGGGATTAAAAATCTAAAAAAAAAAAGAATTAATGTATCAATGTGTAAGGCACTATATGAAAAGCATAACTTTATAGATTAAAAGGTCTAAAATAAAAAAAAAAATCTGATGGGTATTACTTGTATTTACAAATAGGACATGAAATGACTTCATACATTCACTTTTAGAGAAGGGAAAATGACCAAATTATCAAAAGATTATCAACAGACCAATTTATAGCATCCTGAAGTCATAAATGAGAAGAAATACAATGAACATGACTGTACAAGAAAAACTAAAAAACTAAAGTGGTAAGAAATAATTTTATGAAGGTGCTCTATTATCTAGGCTTTATAAAGAAAGTAACTGACAAGCTGAGAAAAAATCGGTCCTGATGCATTTCCTTATAGGTTGTAAAAAGATTTATGAAACAAATAATTTATGAAAACATTTCTGAAAATAAAAAGCCTCAATGCTGCTACATCCTGCACTGTGCGTTGTTTAGAAAATATTTTCATTAATAATAATAATAATAATAATAATAATAATAATAATAATAATAATAATGGAGGAAAAACCACGAAGCTGATCAGCACATCATGTGTTCAACTGTGTGTCCAATACCAGCCTTTAGCTTGCGCTCCTCTTGATGTTACTATCTATCTATCTATCTATCTATCTATCTATCTATCTATCTATCTATCTATCTATCTATCTTTTCATCTTTTTTAAGTTTAAAAGATATTATCATTGCCTTCCAGGTTGTAATAAAATTAAGACATGAGCTGTGCGAATTACACAAAGGTTTTGTTTTATTTTGTTTTGTTACTTACTTACTTACTTACTTACTTACTTACTTACTTACAAATCGGCTATCAGTCTATTAAGTGATAATTATAATGGTTATGAAGTGGGGAAATATTTAAACAAAAGTAGAATAGAAAGGAAAAAAGCCACATCCAAGCCGTGATGTGTGTAATAACTAAAGGGCCGGTCAGCCACAATCAAGCATCACACATTCCACCTGAAACTTAACACGTGCAAAACCCTATAATAAAGATGCTCATCCTAATGCACACTGATCTACTTAACATCTCTAAACGTCATTTATCTTTCCCCTTGTCGCGCTCACCTCTTATTTTGCTTTTTTCCTCCTATAAAGGCTCCGGTGAGTCATTCCAGTAGAAGCAGGCTCAGGATGCTGAATCATAAGTGCGCTTGATAATAATATAAAAGGCGTGCACTGAGCCGCCTACTCCTCCGGCCCAGGCCCGTTTCGGCCTATATAAAGCGGGCGCTCATTTGCATATCATTTCTACCCCTGCACGCGCGCGCGGCCTGCGGTGGAAATTCCCGCTTTATCCTTTTCACGCGCGCAGGCTGCCATGATAACGGAGCCGCGTCATTCGGCAGCACGGGGTTTTGAAATCTTGTTTGTGATAGCTTCAAGTGAACGTGCTGCTCAAATAACAACGGGTTGTGTTCGTGCCCCCCGCCTCCCATCTAATGAGCTCGCTGTAAGGCGACGTGGTGTTTGAGAAAACCCCTAACCGCTGGAAACAGGAGGAAACGGCGGTGAAGCAGTCGATACACCATTTCCGCTCTGTAAACTCCGCGGGTTGTGACGGGGAAATCCTGAAGCACCACGAGCCTTCGCCTTCTGTAACTGTCCTAGCTGCTGTTTTTGAAGTTTGATCTTTAGTCGATTTTAAACTCATCGGTTTAAATTCGCATTAAAACATATAGGCGTCCCGGAGCATTGGAATTCATTGAACATTTGGTATAAGTCGTACTGCAGTAACTATTTGGTGCTGAACTGCCTGACACTTAATCTGCTTGCAAGGTGAGCGACTGAGGATAGGATAAAGTTGCCAATGTTTATCTAGATACAGTGTAAAAAGTGTCAAAACACATATACGTCATTGTTGTTTGTTCATCTCATCTCTCATCATGGGCCCAGATCTTTATTGATACAGTAAAGTCAGTTCCCAAGATCCACTGTGTAACCTCCCTGCACTTGTATACGGATATTCGACACAGAGTGGTCCGTCTTGACCTACATAAACACTCTCCTAAACTCACATGATAGAGGAAGCGAGTCACATACACGTCAGGCTCCAGAAGACCTGAAGTCACAGGCGTCAAATGACAGGAAATGAACCTTTGGGTGCTTAAAAACAAATGTGTGAAAAATAAAATATTAAAACTGAGCAGCAGTTACACACACACACACACACACACACACACACAATGTTGCTATACTAAATTAAAGAATCTCGACAGAAGTACTTCAGCCTGCCTTCTGTTTTTCACTTCTGTTTTATTCTATAGGCTACAGTACAAGGAAACTTATTTCTGATTATTTGAGGGCTCTACACAAAATGTTTTAATGCTTTAAACAAATATTATTTTTTACATGAAATACACCCCCCCCCCCCCCCCCCCCCCCCCCCCCCACACACACACACACAATCAGTGGCCACATTCTAACGGGACTGATGTTGCCTGGGGTTTTATTGTGGACTATTCATTCTTAACCCAATAGCGGCACTGAAAAATTCTAGCAATGATGATAAAATGGCCAGTGAGTGTAGGCAGGTGGAGAACTAAACCTAATAGAAAGACGTTAAAGTACAAAGGACATGATTTCCAAATTAGTGCAAAAAATACACTTGATATAGCTTATACCTTTGTTTAGTATATGTTTTGTATTGTATAAGAGCAGCAGCAAGCCTATAATCTGAATACGGACTTCGGTTTTACAGATATATAACTTGTATTCTCTAGTATGGACGATTGGTATGGGTATGCCATATTCTACAGAGAGGACTGGTGAAGTGCTATAGACAAAAATTGGCAAAACTTTTAGGAAGCATGACGTCATGACGCTACGGTCAGCGGAAACACGTGACTTTGACGCATTGGCGTGAATTGCTAAGCTGCTTCGCTTCTGATGATGTGAAACGTTTTGGAAACGATATTTCTACTCTGACATTGCAACATATGCACTACGGTCCGATGTGCCCGTGGATTCACATGAATTCCTCCTGCATGGCTGCGCTTCAGTAACGGACAGCACCTCTGCTTGTTAAACTCCCTGACTGTCTAGCGCCATGCTGCTGTACGCTTCAATAGGGTTGCTCTGTGTAATATGCGCTGGCCCAACCATGGGGGAATCAGGTTTTGTACAACTGGACAGCGCACCGCCTTCTAAAATCGGTAGGCTAGAATGAATGCACCATGGTGCGTATTGCAAATGCTAGCTAGCTAAAATAGCTAAGTATTAAATGGTTTCCTACAAGGCATAGGATGTAGTGCATGCCATATGTTGTGGAAACTAGTTTTATATTTCATACCCAAGGTAGTGCGCAAACAGAATGTTCAAATCTCAAATGAATCTTAACAAGGTATTAACAACTCAAAATGTTTGTGAAATCTCTATAAATGTTTATTTGTGGTTTAAGCTGTTATTGGTGGTGGAATCGGTGGAACCGCGACAGCGCATTTCCTACGGCAGCATTTCGGGCCGGAAGTGCGCATTGACGTGTTCGAGAAGCGGGAGGTCGGTGGTCGCTTGGCAACTGTCACTGTTAACAACCAAGTCTACGAAACTGGCGGCTCCATCATCCATTCCCTCAACTTACACATGCAGGACTTTATGAAGCAGCTAGGTCTGTACCTAACTGTCACTCTGTTTACCAATTAGAATTTACCACTGATCTGTCATCTCTTCTGATTTTATAGTAATATACAATATTCTATCCGCATTCACTGGATATGAGCAATCACACACTCTGATTGGCTCCACTACTACTAGGCTATCAGCTCATATACTATGAGTAGAGAAAAACAAAATGGTGGAGTGTTTTGTTGAACCAACCAAGAATTAAATAAAAACTCTACTTGAAAACAAAACCCCAAAAAATGCAACATATTTGATGGTAAGAATGTATTTTTTTAATTTTCAGGAATTATTATTATAGCATTTTTCACAAATTGCTACTGTCATTTCGCCAGTTTGTTTACATTCTTCATCTTTAAACATTACAATTTGTTGAATGTTTTGAGACTGGTTCAAAAGCTCAAAGAAGTTTGAAAATTACATCACTGTCCAAGGAAGAATTAAATAAATGTCTAAAGCTATTCTATACCTCGGCAAGACAGCACTTTCTACAAAAAAACAAACAAACAAAACACTATAGTCAATTCATGCAGCAACTGATAGGCTTTTAAAAAGTCAGCCTAAGCGGAAATTATTTTGTTGGACTTTTTGGATAAATTTTTTTATACATTGAATTTGCAAAAAATAAAAATGCTCTGTTTCTTAAAATCCAGTGAATGTGGATATAATAAAACAGTTATTCCACTCAATTTCATTGTGCATGGCTCGCCTCATTGACTATCAGCTCATGTACAACTCGATTTTGTGGAATAATTGTTTAATCTATAAAAAATTACACACAGGTGCATCTCAAAAAATTTGATTATTGTGAAAAAGCTATTTTTTCGTAAATTCATCCAAAAAGGTAAACTTGATGTATTCTACATTCATTACATATAAAGTGAAATATTTAAAGCATTTTTTGTTTTAATTTTAATGATTATGGCTTATAGCTCATGAAAATCAGAAATCTAGTATCTCAAATTATGATAATATTTCCTAAGATCAATCAAAAAAGGATTTACAATACAGAAATGTCCAACTTCTGAAAAGTATGTTCATTTATACACTCAGTACTTGGTTGGGGCTTCTTTACCACAAATTAGTGCATAAGTGTGGTGTGGCATGGAGGCGATCAGCCTGTGGCACTGCTGAGGTGTTGCTGAAGCCCAGGTTGCTTTGATAGTGGCCTTTAGCTCTTCTGTATTTTTGGGTCGGGTGTTTCTCATCTTCCTCTTGACAATACCCCATAGATTCTCTTTGGGGTTCAGGTCAAGTGAGTTGGCTGGCCGATCAAGCAAAGTAATATCCATCCATCCATTATCTGTAGCCGCTTATCCTGTACAGGGTCACAGGCAAGCTGGAGCCTATCCCAGCCGACTCTGGCTGAGAGGCAGGGTACACCCTGGCACATAGAGACAAACAACCATTCACACTCACATTCACACCTATGGTCAATTTAGAGCCACCAATTAGCGTAATCTGCATGTCTTTGGACTGTGGGGGAAACCGGAGCACCCGGAGAAAACCCACGCAGATACGGGGAGAACATGCAAACTCCACACAGAAAGGCCCTTGTCGACCACTAGGCTCAAACCCAGGACCTTCTTACTGTGAGGCGACAGTGCTAAGCACTACACCACCATGCCACCCCGCAGAAATAGCACAGTCAGCAAACCATTTGGTAGTAGTTTTGGCACTGTGGGCAGGTGCTAAGTCCTGCTGGAAAAGGAAATCTGCATCTCCATAAAGCTTGTCAGCAGATGGAAGCATGAAGTGCTGCAAAATCTCCTGATAGATGGCTACATTGACTTTGGACTTGATAAAACACAGTGGACCAACACCAGCAGATGACATCACAGCCCAAATCATCACAGACTGTGAAAACTTAATGCTGGACTTCAAACACCTTGGATTCTGTGCCTCTCCACTTTTCCTCCAGACTCGAGGACCTTGATTTCCAAATAAAATGCAACATTTACTTTCATCTGAAAAGAGGATTTTGGACCACTGAGCAACAGTCCAGTTCTTTCTCTCTTTAGCCCAGGTAAGATGCTTCTGACATTATCTTGGGTTCAGGACTGGCTTGATATGAGGAATGCGACAGTTGTAGCCCCTTTCCTGAAGCCATCTTTGCATGGTGGCTCTTGATGCACTGACACCAGCCTCAGTCCACTCCTTGTGAAGCTCTCCAAAGTTCTTGAATCAGCTTTTCTTGACAATCCTCTCAAGACTGCAGCCATTCCTGTTACTTGTGCACATTTTGCAGCCAGCCTTTTTAGCAATGACCTCCTTTGGCTTACAACCCGATTCCAAAAAAGTTGGGACAAAGTACAAATTGTAAATAAAAACGGAATGCAATAATTTACAAATCTCAAAAACTGATATTGTATTCACAATAGAACATAGACAACATATCAAATGTCAAAAGTGAGACATTTTGAAATTTCATGCCAAATATTGGCTCATTTCAAATTTCATGACAGCAACATATCTCAAAAAGTTGGGACGGGGCAATAAGAGGCTGGAAAAGTTAAAGGTACAAAAAAAGGAACAGCTGGAGGACCAAATTGCAACTCATTAGGTCAATTGGCAATAGGTCATTAACATGACTGGGTATAAAAAGAGCATCTTGGAGTGGCAGCGGCTCTCAGAAGTAAAGATGGGAAGAGGATCACCAATCCCCCTAATTCTGCGCTGACAAATAGTGGAGTAATATCAGAAAGGAGTTCGACAGTGTAAAATTGCAAAGATTTGAACATATCGTCATCTACAGTGCATAATATCATCAAAAGATTCAGAGAATCTGGAAGAATCTCTGTGCGTAGGGGTCAAGGCCAGAAAACCATACTGGGTGCCCGTGATCTTCGGGCCCTTAGATGGCACTGCATCACATACAGGCATGCTTCTGTATTGGAAATCACAAAATGGGCTCAGGAATATTTCCAGACAACATTATCTGTGAACAAATGTGAGTGTGAATGGTTGTCTGTGTCTGTCTCAGCCCTGTGATGACCTGGCGACTTGTCCAGGGTGTACCCTGCCTTTCGCCCGTAGTCAGCTGGGATAGGCTCCAGCTTGCCTGCGACCCTGTGGAACAGGATAAAGCGGCTAGAGATAATGAGATGAGATTATCTGTGAACACAATTCACCGTGCCATCCGCCGTTGCCAGCTAAAACTCTATAGTTCAAAGAAGAAGCCGTATCTAAACATGATCCAGAAGCACAGACGTCTTCTCTGGGCCAAGGCTCATTTAAAATGGACTGTGGCAAAGTGGAAAACTGTTCTGTGGTCAGACGAATCAAAATTTGAAGTTCTTTATGGAAATCAGGGACGCCATGTCATTCGGACTAAAGAGGAGAAGGACGACCCAAGTTGTTATCAGCGCTCAGTTCAGAAGCCTGCATCTCTGATGGTATGGGGTTGCATTAGTGCTTGTGGCATGGGCAGCTTACACATCTGGAAAGACACCATCACTGCTGAAAGGTATATCCAGGTTCTAGAGCAACATATGCTCTCATCCAGGCGACGTCTCTTTCAGGGAAGACCTTGCATTTTCCAACATGACAATGCTAAACCACATACTGCATCAATTACAGCATCATGGCTGTGTAGAAGAAGGGTCCGGGTACTGAACTGGCCAGCCTGCAGTCCAGATCTTTCACCCATAGAAAACATTTGGCGCATCATAAAACGGAAGATCCGACAAAAAAAAACTAAGACAGTTGAGCAACTAGAATCCTACATTAGACAAGAATGGGTTAACATTCCTATCCCTAAACTTGAGCAACTTGTCTCCTCAGTCCCCAGACGTTTACAGACTGTTGTAAAGAGAAAAGGGGATGTCTCACAGTGGTAAACATGGCCTTGTCCCAACTTTTTTGAGATGTGTTGTTGTTATGAAATTTAAAATCACCTAATTTTTCTCTTTAAATGATACATTTTCTCAGTTTAAACATTTGATATGTCATCTATGTTCTATTCTGAATAACGTATGGAATTTTGAAACTTCCACATCATTGCATTCCGTTTTTATTTACAATTTGTACTAGGGATGTTAACCGATGACCGTTTGACCGGTGGTTGACCGAATCAACGTCAACCGGTTAATTTTTTTTTTTGGTTGTCGGTTAAAAAAAAAAAATCAATCGTTTTGAAGCTGCTGATTTTGGAACGGAGAACCTGGAATTCTGTGTTGTAAACGCTTGGGGTATGCCATGCGGTGTAAGGACGACAGCTGACAAATCAGAAACACCCATTCAGTCATGTCCCGCCCCAGTTGAACACAGCTGCCACTCGGCGAAAGAAAAGTGTAGACACAGGCTTTTTAGCTTGCAAATTACTATTCTGTTTTTTTTTTTTTAAATTATTATTAGAAGGCACATCGAGTTTAGTCCTGCCTTGGCCAGTGCATTCTGAAAGTATGTTTCGGTCTGTAGCCAACAATGCATGTTATTGCAGATCATATCTCTCCACACAAACTAAAGGCGCAGATGCTGACTTTTTCACGGCTGAATCGTGCAGAGCTTTCTGATTTACTGTTTTCTTCTCATACTTCCTGTTTCATGGACTGTAACGGCATTTGCTCATTTAGTAATTTTAATACAGAATTTACTCTGATGAAATTATTCAGACACTCCAACGCCCCCCCCTTTAAAAAAAAAAAATCGGATCTGCACGATTCAGCCGTGAAAAAGGCGGCATCCGCCAAAAGGCGCGCCGGTTAACCGACTTTAACCGGCTAATGAGGCTCGGTGGTCGGTCAAATTTTTTTTTTTTAGTTTTCGCCATCCCTAATTTGTACTTTGTCCTACCTTTTTTGGAATCGGGGTTGTACTTTCCTTGTGGTGGGTATCGATGATCGTCTTCTGGACAACTGTCAAGTCAGCAGTCTTCCCTATGATTGTGGTTGTGTGTAATGAACGAGACCAAGAGATAAACGGTATTTATAATGTTTGAATAGTAATTTACTCTAACTCAATATGAAATATTCTCATATTTTGAGATTAAAAAAGTGGGTTTTTTTGCACTGTAGGCCATAATTATCAAAATAAAAATAGAAAAATGGTTGAAACATTTTAGTTTACATGTAATGAGCCTAGAATATATTAAATTTTCACTTTCTTAAATAACTGATGGAAAAATTTAACTTTTTTCACGGTATTCTAATTTTTTGGGATGCGCGTGTGTGTGTGTGTGTTACACAGTGGCATGAACATATGAAGTTTATCTTTGAGTGGTGAATGAAACACCAGAAGATAAACTTCATATCTTCATGCCACTGTGTAGTGTCCTTTATAGAATATAGACAAATCCACAAAAAATACACAAGCTAATCAAAAGAATTTTAATTTTGAATCGGTTCGCCATTTTGACAGCACGCGTCTTGTCAGTGGGAAAACATTGGGAGTGATGTCATCAGAGTGAAATATCAGAAAAAATGTCATTCAAATCCACGATGTATTTTGTATGAAAAATGCGAGTTTTTCAACTTGAGAAGATAAACTTCATATCTTAAAGCCATCATGTGATATGCTTTTTATTAAATAGACACAGTCACAAACAAAAATTACCCAAATTTATCACAACAATTCAGCGATATCCTCACAAGTGAGGATATTGGAAAATATGTCACAGTTGTGGTTCTTGATGTCCTGGATGGAGTTCATAAGAAAAATACGAGTGGCATATTTCCCAGTAAAATACTTGCCTCTGTAATACTTTTTTATATATACCGATTTTATTTAAAAAAAAAATATGGGTGGCACGGTTGTGTGGTTAGCACTGTCGCCTCACAGCAAGAAGGTTCTAGGTTCGAGCCCAGTGACTGATGGGGGGGGCCTTTCTGTATGGAGTTTGCATGTTCTCCCCGTGTCTGTGTGGGTTTCCTCCAGGTGCTCTGGTTTCTCCACAGGGTCATTCCATGTCAATTCACACACCTTCCCCAGTGACACCTCTTCAATTTGCCTGATATTTATTTTATTAGTGCCTTATGATGTCAAATGAAAGAATCCAAAATTTTAGCTTCCTAGCTCGAATGGTTTTTGAATTTTGGCCCTTCAAAGTTTGGGTGCCACGCCCACTTTTGGGGTCTGGGAATTGTACACTTAATTTGCAAGCATTTTTGGAGGCCCATATCTTTTGTTCTAAGGGGAATATAGACCTGTAAATTGCTATATCTATGTATTCTGGCCCTGTCTATCTGATTCTGCACCTAAAAATAGCACAAGTTTACTAACTTTAGAGACATTAACCCCTTAAAAATGGATTTTTTTAATGACACAAATTTTTTTTTGACATTTCAGGGGTCCATATCTTGGAAAGTTTTTATGTTGATGGGGTTTCAACTGATTTATCATCATATTTGGGAACTCTACTGTGTACTTAGAGAGTTTCAGGGCACTCAGAGCTTTGGTGGGGGTACAGGAGGGCCCCAAATATGGCTTCGGGACAAATCTACCATTTGGTACGCCCTACTTCAGGCCATTAGTTGGCCATGTGGGCACATGATGACTGGAATGAACCTTTAACCCTATCAACAGACATCTTTTATCAAACTTTTAAGCCAATAAAAACTTTGATTATCCAACTCCTTCAATATAAACTAAGCATTTGTATATGGTACTATTTTTGCATATTTTCTGAAAAATCCTAAGTCCAGAAAGTAGGTCAACTGTTGTTTTGACTGCCTATTCATGTTTAAGGTAGTAAAAGCACACCCATATAGTGATTTTAATCTATGGGAAGATTATTTATACCCAATACCCCATTAGTTATATTGACAATTACAAGGGATAAACCCTTTCCTGGCTGTTTCACGATGCTGGTTTTTTTACATTTGACACCTTTCCCTGTATCCAACCAAACTCTGATCACTATACACTTAATAGTTAAACGCATCTTTCAAACAGGAAAGGGAAAGATGCAAACAAGGGGATGATCCCAAGAAAAACATCCTGGTTGCTTTACTACATTTGTTCTGACATCTGATCTGGAAGTTAAACCTAGACTCATCAGGGTTTTTTTTTTTCAAGAAAAGGGGAAGGGGCCCTAAATTTTCCCCACATGAGTGGCTAGGGGCCCCTTCCCCTTTTCTTGAAAAAAAAAACAAACCCTGATGAGTCTAGGTTTAACTTCCAGATCGGATGTCAGAACGTCAGTAGTAAAGCAACCAGGATGTTTTTCTTGGGATCATCCCCTTGTTTGCATCTTTCCCTTTCCTGTTTGAAAGATGCGTTTAACTATTAAGTGTATAGTGGTCAAAGGGTTTATCCCTTGTAATTGTCAATATAACTAATGGGGTATTGGGTATAAATAATCTTCCCATAGATTAAAATCACTATATGGGTGTGCTTTTACTACCTTAAACATGAATAGGCAGTCAAAACAACAGTCGACCTACTTTCCGAACTTAGGATTTTTCAGAAAATATGCAAAAATAGTACCATATACAAATGCTTAGTTTATATTGAAGGAGTTGGATAATCAAAGTTTTTATTGGCTTAAAAGTTTGATAAAAGGTGTCTGTTGATAGGGTTAAAGGTTCATTTTAGTCATCATGTGCCCACATGGCCAACTAATGGCCTGAAGTAGGGCGTACCAAATGGTAATTTTGTCCCGAAGCCATATTTGGGGCCCTCCTGTACCCCCACCAAAGCTCTGAGTGCCCTGAAACTCTCTAAGTACACAGTAGAGTTCCCAAATATGATGATAAATCAGTTGAAACCCCATCAACATAAAAACTTTCCAAGATATGGACCCCCAAAATGTCAAAAAAATTGTCATTAAAAAATCCACTTTTAAGGGGTTAATATCTCTAAAGTTAGTAAACTTGTGCTATTTTTAGGAGCAGAATCTGATAGACAGGGCCAGAATACATAGATATAGCAATTTACAGGTCTATATCCCCCTTAGAACAAAAAATATGGGCCTCCAAAAATGCTTGCAAATTAAGGCCCTGTTTACATTATTTCGAATCAGCGGATCAGCAGATTAACGTTTTTAAAACGATTCGCGTGCACACAGCAACGCCAATACACGATTCGCGTGCACACAGCAACGCCAATACACGGATACGCTAATCACATGACTTAGATGGCACGTAAGTTGAAATGTGTAAATAAGCCTCAGTGCGGGTCAGCGCGTCCTCCTCAGTGGCTGCGCTCCAAATCACTCCGCCCTGAACAGCGAGTGCCCTCTGGAGGGTGCGCACTCCCCAGCCCTGCGCAGCTCACAGAGCGCGTGAGTGAAACGCATGAGCAGTGATTCGGGACTGAGCCGCTGTGTGTGTGATCCCAGTGCATATCGGGCATGCGCAAGTCACTCACCACTTGCAAGTGGAAGGATGGCAAGCCTAAAGACAATCATAACTACACAATGGGCAGTATTTGCAACTTACCATGAACAACATTAAGAATGACAAAGCAAAGCATTATATTCATACTTATATACTCTTTAATGCAAAACAAAAAGGTGATACAAGGCGGAAACAATAGCAGGAAGTGAAGTCCGCGCAGTTTTTCAGCAGTCGCGTCACATGACCAATGTAGCATGACCAACGCCAGCGAATCAGGAAGGTGGATGTCACACTGACGTTGTCCAATGACGACGTCAGCTAGAGCTCAGCACTGTGTTTCCTCGTTCCTCAATGTTTACACAGCAACGGTTCAGATACGAACTGGGTTGAATACGTGGGCCCTGGCGGATTCAAGTTGTTCCGCCTGTGGAGTCGTTTCCCGGCGTTTTAATGTGCACGGACAGTGCATCCGCGACGAAAACGAGACAGATACGGTCTAATGTAAACACCACCTAAGTGCGCAATTCCCGGACCCCAAAAGTGGGCATGGCACCCAAACTTTGAAGGGCCATAACTCAAAAAACTTTCGAGCTAGGAAGCTAAAATTTTGGATTCTTTCATTTGACATCATAAGGCACTAAGAAAATAAAAATAAGGCAAATTGAAGAGGTGTCACTGGGGAGGTTTTGGGCATTTGTGTGAATTGACATGGAATGACCCCACAGTCCAAATACATGCAGGTTAGGTTAATTGGTGGCTCTAAATTGACCGTAGGTGTGAATGGTTGCTTGTCTCTATGTGTCAGCCCTGTGATGATCTGGCGACTGTCCAGGGTGTACCTCGCCCATAGTCAGCTGGGATAGGCTCCAGCTTGCCTGTGACCCTGCACAGGATAAGTGGTTACAGATATATATTAGGGTGCATCAGTTGCCCCCTAAAAATGAAAAGTTCCTCCGATCATGATGCATTTTTGTTTTTATGTTCCTTTTGGTAAGAAAACACACTGGGTGAAATATTTTGACAAAATTCAAAAGTTTAATGGGGGCACCAGGAGCTCAAAGTTATGGAAAAAGCTGCTATTTTATGACTTTTATGACAAAATTTCGATCACTTTTCATGAAACATTATGGCACCTTATAGAGTATACCAAATATCTTAGATGCACATTTTTAGTACATATTCTAAATATATTATCAAGCACAGTTTGAGTTTTAGCTGTTCATTGAATCATTGTTCAACTACTTTTAAACAATACAAATGTATTATGAATCACATTAATGCTTCTCAATGCCTTGCAAAGGTTCTTAACATGATCTCTGGGTCACAAGAAATCAATAAATGGAGTCCAACATTGTGATTCAAACCTTACGCGAAAACATAAAATAAGCTTTTTTTGGCAAAAAATGAACCTCAGGGTGCCACCATTAGACTTTTGAATATGGTCAAAAATTTTACAGTATGTCTTTATTGGTGAAAAGGAACACCCAAACAATAATGCATCAGATTTTATGAAAGTGAGGGCAACTGATGCACCCCTAAAATAAATATATATATATATTAGTGTGTGTGTGTGTGTGTGTTGTGGCTAATACAGCATATTTTTATCTTTTGGAATATAAAAATTTATTGAAATAGGCACACAAAACCCCTTCACATGGGGTCTTTACCAATTTAATTTTACCTTATTGCTCTCAAAACATCTTGTACTCTCACATACAAATATTCATGCAAGATCTTCTGTTGAAAATGTCCATCCATCCATTATCTGTAGCCGCTTATCCTGTACAGGGTTGCAGGCAAGCTGGAGCCATTCCCAGCTGACTATGGGCAAGAGGCGGGGTACACCCTGGTCATTGCAGGGCTGAAACATAGACACAAACAATTCACACTCACACCTATGGTCAATTTAGAGCCACCAATTAGCCTAACCTGCATGTCTTTGGACTGTGGGGGAAACCAGAGCACCCGGAGAAAACCCACATAGACACGGGGAGAACATGCAAACTCCACACAGAAAGGCCCTCGTCGGCCACTGGGCTCGAACCCAGAATCATCTTGCTGTGAGGCGACAGTACGAACCACTACACCACCATGCCGCCCTGTTGAAAATGTCATATTACTGTTTAAATAAAGATTCTTCTAACTACCAAGTTACTGTTCTAACTTGCCCTCATAGGAATTATGACCAGAGATGTTTCCTTTCAAAGTATCCTGTGTATTTGAGATTACACAAGTGTTTCTGGATGGCCTCAGAAACATCCATTCAGCAGAAAATCACTAATGTGAGCCGTTTCATGTTTGACAATGTTATGCACACATTTCAGAATTATAGAAACAGAATAACTGTCATGTTTGAGTGTTTTCAGATAAAGTACCGCAAGGACTGTTGGATGTCAAAAACCGCACATTGATATCTGCAATAATAAAAATTTGACAGCAATGAATGTGAGTCAAAATTTCTACAATTTCATGGATTGTTTTTTGTCTCATTTTTTTCAATGAGGAAAGTTGTACATTTTCTGTATTGTAATATAATATGATTTCAACTTATTGGATGCACTGTTTGTGCTAATATTTCTTCATCTTTCAAGCTGAAGTACACCATTTTGTTGCAAAATATACATTTTGTTGGACCACACATGAAATGTCTGCAGTGTGACAGATTTACTTTTGAGATATTTTCTGTAAAATTTGTCAAGCTTATGATGTCAAATTTGCATTTAATATCTAGTTTATAATTAATTTCTCATTTACAAAGTGTCCAGATGGGGAAAAAACCAAACATGTTCACAATATAACTTCCTAATACTACTGAAGTATGATTTCAAAATGACAATCTCCATAGTGTCCCCCCCCCCCCCCCCCCCCCACCACACACACACACACACACAATGCTGGGAGACATACAATGAGCTCAGTACAATAACTATGAAGGTTCTTTAGTAACAGCACAATATGTCTATATGGTACTTGGAATGTCTTGCTGAATTACAAAATGCAGGACAATTAACTCACTTGTAGTGTCCGTAGCCCACCTGCAGTGTCCGTAGGCCCCATGTTATACATGCAAGAGTCAATTACATAAAAAGCTACAGGCAACTTATTGAAGTAATCAGGAAAAATCACTCATTTTCTCTGTATGTGACACAGAAATAAATACACAAGGAACTTTTTTCATGATATTTGGAAGATTTAATTACAGTTCAAAACACCACATGCCAAGGATTCTGATCTTGCTAGAGTTAAAACAAAGTATTGGGATAGTATTGCTTTTAAAAATTGTAGACCTGAATATTATTAGTTCACCAGAACATGAAAAACATGTATCACATGTACAAAGTAATATGGCAAAATGTAGTGTCCGTAGGCCCCTGATAGTGCCGTAACTTGAATGTATGTAACTTTTTTTGCTATTGAAGATATTAGTGAGAAAAATTTTACAGGTATATATAAGACATAATTTGTGGCAATATACCATAGGTTTTTGCTGGAAAGGACATGGTCAATTTTTGGCCCTCAGTGAGACATGTTTGGTACACATTAGTGATTTTCTGCTGATTGCTCTTGATGAGGAAATTAAAGTTGAGGATAATGTCATTGATCTAGTCCATGACATTGATCCATATTACACTGTTTTACTGTACTAGGGCTGAAGTATCGAAGGAGTGTGGCAGGCAAGATGGCCGTGTTTAATGGTAAGGAGTTCATACTGGAAGAGACTGACTGGTACTTGCTGGACCTGTTCCGCCTGTGGTGGCGTTATGGCATCAGCTTTATCCGGATGCAGATGTGGGTGGAGGAGATCATGGAGAAATTCATGAGGTGAGGAATAGCACTTTTTTACTGAACGGAGCAGCTCAGCATGGCTCCAGACCCAGGACTATCCATATCTTGATTGAGTTTCTCATCACATAATACTGCCTGTGAAAGAAGATATTTCCTGTAGGTTGTCAGGTTGTGATAGGCATGAATAGTAAAAATATTTTGAATTAAGCGTGGTAAATCTGATTTGATGTTAAAATGTGCGTGCAGCAAATGCAGCTAGATGTGCCAGTAACTGAAAGAAAATAGAGTATTTTAAAAAAGTTTTAGTGCAACCATCTAATCCTTTTTGTTACTACATTTTATGCCTGAAATATCCCCCACCTAGTGGCAGAGGCATAAAAATGAGTTGTGTATTTTCAGTGGCAGAATCTCAAGTAGACTATGCATGTAGAGCAGGTAAAGCGCAGCTCCATTAAGCTATACCCTGTGTGGGGAACAATACAACAGAAAATTGTGATTTGGAGAAAACTGTTATTTAAACAGGGAAAATTGAGCAGAAAAGCGATTTTAGCCAGAGATATTATCAGGATGATTCTGTGGTTATTCCATTTGACTAGTTGATGGTCTATGCTACAAACCCCATTTCCAGAAAAGTTGGGCTATTTTCCAAAATGCAATAAAAACAGAAATCTGTGATTTGTTAATTCACATGAACCTTTATTTAAAGGGTATACGCAGTGAAAAATAAACAGAGGCTAGAAATATTACACATTTTGCACAAACACATTTTGACTGCTCTGTGTCACATAAAGCAATGCTTTAAAATTATTTTGTATTCCTGCTCACTTAAGTTCCACTTAAGGGTGCAGCCATATTGCCATTTTGAGGGTGGCGTCAAAGGTCAGCATGACGAATCGTTAATAGGTTTCCTGTATATTGATGGGCTGTCTGCTACTCACACTGCAATGTAGCTGGATATACAAAACATTGTTGAAAAATGGTGGAGTGCGAAGCCTATGGTTGCAAAAATAATAAACGTGATAAAAAGGGAAGGCATTTTTTTGTGTTCCATTGCCAACAGCCGAGCAACGTAAATGACTTACTATAAAGTGGCTACACAACTTGAGAATAGGTCACACTTTAGAAACACTCTCCTTGGGGAGAAATTCTGTTGTTTGTGAGGACCATTTTAAGCCCAGTTGCTTTGAAAGGAATCCACATGTTGAGCTCTTGGGCTACACAGGTCATGTCAAACTCAATGCTCTGCCAAAAATATTCCAACGCCGTCTACGGAAAAGGGATTTAGGCCATGCAAGCCAATTATCTAGAATAGTATAGACATTCAAAGCTAATATATTTGTGTGCGCGTATATATGTGTGTGTGTGTGTGTGTGTGTATATAGGTATTGCCAAAAAGTGGAGCTCCTGATGAGTGTAACATCCATCCATTATCTGTAACTGATTATCCTGTGCAGGGTCGCGGGCAAGCTGGAGCCTATCCCAGCTGACTATGGGCAAGAGGCGGGGTACACCCTGGACAAGTCGCCAGGTCATCGCAGGGCTGACACATAGAGACAAACAACCATTCACATTCACACCCATGGTCAATTTAGAGTCACCAATTAGCCTAACCTGCATGTCTTTGGACTGTGGGGGGAAACCCACACAGACACGGGGAGAACCTGCAAACTCCACACAGAAAGGCTCCCGTCGGCTGCTGGGCTTGAACTCAGAACCTTCTTGCTGTGAGGCGACAGTGCTAACCACTACACCACCGCGCCGCCTGAGTGTAACATTTGTTAGTCAATAATCCCACGTTATTTGTTAAAGCAAATTAAAAATAAGCGCTGGATAAAAACCTATCTACTTTATGTAAATAAAGATACAAATTTCATTGTCCGGTGGTCAAGTGATTGAGATATGTTGCCTTGCACTTACAATCGGGTTCACTAGTCACAAAAGCCATCAAAAATCAGGTCGATGCATTACCATGTTCTCTTCAGTGTGGAGCGTTCCACTCTATCAATTCACACTTGGCTTTGTACTGTTACTCGTCTGTATGTAGACCATATAAACTATTGTAGAACATTGCATGTCTATACCTGTATTCACACACGCAATAAATAAATAGGCTTTATAGCTAGTATGGACACACACTGAGTTTCTATATATAATTAGCTGCTTACCGATTTGCGAGTTCTCCATCTGGTGCTCTCCCTCTCACATCAGGCTACCATGCTATCATGGTACAGGCTGTCATGGTCTGTATTATAGGCCATTTCCAGTGCAGGCTTGTGTGCAAGATATGTTTCCAAACCAGATTTATCAGTGAAACAGTTCAGTGACTTTGCCTGTATTGTATTGCATAAAAGTTTGATCTTTACAACAAACACATTCAATGTCAGTTTTCTGTTTGGCACACTTTTTAAATTGGCACCAGATCGCTGCCAAACCTTTTGACCTGCCTTTCTGACTTTGAACTTGCAAAGCACCACCAGTTTCATCATTAGAATCATATGATGATTTGCTGCTGAAATCATTTACCAGATGCGGATAGTCCTTTTTTCCAGGTTTATACAAATATCCGGTTTCTCTGCTGTCCATACTGACTTGAAGATAACTCTTTTAAATCTGAGTAAATTCAGGCTAACATCCAATACTTAACAGCCAATATTTACATCAGCTACATTTAATTTCTGGTACCTGGATATCAACGACTTGATGTCACATCCTGGAAGCCATATTGGTTGCCCATGTGCAATAAAACTTCACGTGCTGTTGGACTTTTAAGCACTTAAAGCTACTTATGAGAGCTAATCAGGTGGGTGCACTTATGTGCATTATTATAATTAGGGCTTGTATTACTGATATCAATTGATTGATGTTTAGATGCTGTACCAGTATCCTGATAAATGTACAAAGAAAAGAGTTGCAATAGTTTTACTGATCAGCTAAATTGCATTTTGTAAATATGAACAAAGTTAGAACTTGATTCCTGCAGTACACTCAAAAAAGTTGGGACAAAGGCAAAATAAGACTGAAAAGTTTATAGGATATTCAAGTAACTCCATTTTGGAAGATTCCACAATAAGCAGTTTAATTGGTAACAGGTGAGGGTATCATATTTGGGTGTAAAAGGAGCATGCACCAAAGGCTCAGGCTTTGCAAGCAAGGATGGGTTGTGGCTCACCCCTTTGTGCCAAAATTTGTGAGAGAATTGTTAGTCAATTCAAAAAGAACATTTCTCAACACAAGATTGCAGAGAATTTACAGTGGTGCTTGAAAGTTTGTGAACCCTTTAGAATTTTCTATATTTTTGCATAAATATGACCGAAGCAACATCAGATTTTCACACATGTCCTAAAAGTAGATAAAGAGAACCCAGTTAAACAAATGAGACAAAAATATTATACTTGGTAATTTATTTATTGAGGAAAATGATCCAATATTACATATCTGTGAGTGGCAAAAGTATGTGAACCTCTAGAATTAGCAGTTAATTTGAAGGTAAAATTAGAGTTAGGTGTTTTCAATCAATGGGATGACAATCAGGTGTGAGTGGGCACCCTGTTTTATTTAAAGAACAGGGATCTATCAAAGTCTGATCTTCACAACACGTTTGTGGAAGTGTATCATGACACGAACAAAGGAGATTTCTGAGGATCTCAGAAAAAGCGTTGTTGATGCTCATCAGGCTGGAAAAGGTTACAAAACTATCTCTAAAGAGTTTGAACTCCACCAATCCACAGTCAGACAGATTGTGTACAAATGGAGGAAATTCAAGACCATTGTTACCCTCCCCAGGAGTGGTCGACCAACAAAGATCACGCCAAGAGCAAGGTGTGTAATAGTTGGCGAGGTCACAAAGGACCCCAGGGTAACATCTAAGCAGCTGAAGGCCTCTCTCACATTGGTTAATGTTCATGAGTCCACCATCAGGAGAACACTGAACAACAATGGTGTGCATGGCAGTGTTGCAAGGAGAAAGCCACTGCTCTCCAAAAAGAACATTGCTGCTTGTCTGCAGTTTGCTAAAGATCACGTGGACAACCCAGAAGGCTATTGGAAAAATGTTTTGTGGACGGATGAGATCAAAATAGAACTTTATGGTTTAAATGAGAAGCATTATGTTTGGAGAAAGGAAAACACTGCATTCCAGCATAAGAACCTTATCCCATCTGTGAAACATGGTAGTATCATGGTTTGGGCCTGTTTTGCTGCATCTGGGCCAGGACGGCTTGCCATCATTGATGGAACAATGAATTCTGAATTATACCAGCGAATTCTAAAGGAAAATGTCAGGACATCTGTCCATGAACTGAATCTCAAGAGAAGGTTGGTCATGCAGCAAGACAACGACCCTAAGCACACAAGTTGTTCTACCAAAGAATGGTTAAAGAAGAATATAAGTTAATGTTTTGGAATGGCCAAGTCAAAGTCCTGACCTTAATCCAATCGAACTGTTGTGGAAGGACCTGAAGCAAGCAGTTCATGTGAAGAAACCCACCAACATCCCAGATTTTAAGCTGTTCTGTACGGAGGAATAGGCTAAAATTCCTCCAGGCCGGTGTGCAGGACTGATCAACAGTTACCAGAAATGTTTAGCTGCAGTTACTGCTGCACAAGGGGGTCACACCAGATACTGAAAGCAAAGGTTCACATACTTTTGCCACTCACAGATATGTAATATTAGATAATTTTCCTCAATAAATAAATGACCAAGTATAATATTTTTGTCTCATTTGCATACATGTCAACCTTTGTTCAATCAAACCTGTATAACCAACCTCCAAAATCCGTATTTCCCTTATAAAATCCGTATAAGATGCAAATTAAAATAATTTACCTAAAATTTGAATGATAACAATGATTGTAGCGGTTCAGTATTGGTGGGTGGAGCACAGGGGACGGCAGGACAGAGATCAGGTTCAAAATAGCGTTTATTGCTACACTTTTCAGTTTCCCAATTCTGAACTCGAACAGACACACACACACATGACTGACGTCTTGTTCAGGGATCCTTTCTGTTCTCGTTCTCCCTCCTTATATAGGGCGCGGTCACTGGGAAGACACACAAACACAGGTTAATTGCTCTCAGATGTAGTGATTCTGCCACTTACCTTCCCTGACTCCGCCCTCCTGTCACAGACCGGCGCTTGACCACACCCCCGCTGCCACATACCCCCACCGCCCGACTCAGGCCGGGCGGCTGTCCGGCCTGCAGCCGACTCCCCCCCCCCCCCCCCCCCCCCCTTGACGGGAGAGGAAGTCCACCACGACCATCTGCGCCCCCGGCCTGTGGACCACCTTGAAATTAAAGGGTTGGAGTGCCAGATACCAACGGGTGATCCACGCGTTGGCATCCTTCATGCGGTGGAGCCACTGGAGGGGCGTGTGGGCCGAACAGAGGGTGAAAGGGCGCCCCAGCAGGTAGTACCGGAGGGCGAGGACCACCCACTTGATGGCCAGACACTCTTTCTCTATGGTGCTTACCTAGATGACATCATCATCTATAGTAATGACTGGCCGAGGCACCTCGAACATCCTCGGCCAGTCATTACTATACATGATGATGTCATCTAGGTAAGCGGCTGCATACATGGCGTGGGGGCGGAGGACCCTGTCCATCAGCCGCTGAAATGTAGCGGGCGCCCCAAACAGCCCAAAAGGAAGTCTGACGAATTGGTGTAATCCGAACGGTGTGGAAAAGGCCGTTTTTTTCTCGGGATAGAGGAGTCAAGGGGATCTGCCAGTATCCCTTTGTCAGATCCAGTGTCGAATAAAAGCGAGCCGTGCCTAGTCGATCGAGCAACTCGTCAATCCGAGGCATTGGGTACGCATCAAATTTAGACACCGCGTTGACTTTTCTATAGTCCACACAGAACCGGACCGACCCGTCGGCCTCGGGTACCAAGACCACTGGGCTGCTCCAGTCAATGTGGGACTCCTCGACGATGCCCATTTTGAGCATGGCCTCGAGTTCTTCCCGAACCACCTTTTTTTTGTGTTCGGGTAGCCTGTAAGGGCGGCTACGCGCTACCACCCCCGGGGGTGTCTCTATGTGGTGCTCCTATGAGGTTAGTGCGACCGGGCAGGGGCGAGAACACATCCGAAAACTCGGTCTGCAACTGGGCGATCTCCGCGAGTTGGGTCGGGGAGAGGTGGTCTCCACAGGGGACCGGAGGGATACCCGACGCTAATGCCTGGAGGGATACCCGACGCTAATTTGAACCTCCGGCCCCAGCTCCGCCTTCTCCGGAACCACCGACACCAAAGGGTAGCTGTGAACATCCCCGTGCACACACAACACCTTCACCCCCTGTGCTCCCCCCAATGCCTTGTTTTGCACCAGGCTTTGGTGAATTGAGGTCTGATTACAACTGGAATCCACCAACGCCTGATATGTATCCCCTTTGATACTCACCGGTATGCGATACACTCCGGCCCGATCGAGGGCGGCTTCTGGCGCATCGGGGATCCAAACCACCGCGCCCACCTCCATTGCCGTGCACTGTTGTTGGAGGTGGCCCGGTTCCCCGCAGCGCCAGCAAACCGGCCCGGGCTTCCTCTCTGCACCGGTGTTCTGGGGCTCACTCACCTGAGGGGGGGGAGAGACAGACACAGAAGGGAGAAACGGGAGGGCACCGTGGGTGCGGCGGGCCGGCCCCCGCGGTGGGGGAATGGGGCGGGCCCCCGCGGTGGGGGAATGGGGCGGGGACGGGACACAGGAGGAGAGAGAGAAGAGAAGAGGCGGTCTGCTGTCCTGCCGCCGGAACACCTGCCAAATGGTCCTCCGCCAGCTCGATGGCCTGATCCAGCGACGCCGGGCGGTGGCACTGGACCCACTCTGCGGTTCCTGCTGGCAAGTGCGCGACGAACTGCTCCAGCACCACCTGATCGACGATCTCCTCGGCGTCGCGGTTGTTGGCCCTCAGCCACCGCCAGCAGGCGTCCCGGAGTTGCTGGCCAAACCCGAACGGCCGGCCGACTTCCTCCAAGCGCAAGGCGTGGAAGCACTGGTGCTGCTGTTCCGGGGTGCGCCCCATGCGCTGGAGGACGGCCCGGCGGAGGTCCGCGTAGGCCAGCCGGCGGTCGGCGGGGAGCTGTAGCACGGCCAGCTGCACCTCTCCCATTAGCAGGGGAAGGAGGCGCGCCGCTCCATCGGCCACCCCGAGGCCTCTGCGACTTGCTCGAAGAGCGTGATAAAAGCCTCGGGGTCGTCCTGCGGGCCCATCTTGGTTACGGTGAGGGGGGGACGGGCCCGCGGTGGGAGCGCTGATGGCCCCCGCCGACGCGAGGAGGTGCCGGAACGCCTCCCGATCTTCTTGCTGGGCCAGCCTCCCGATCTTCTTGCTGGGCCAGCACCCCGATCTTCTTGCTGGGCCAGCACCAGGGCCTTGAAGCGCCGTTCTTGTTCCTTGCGGAGGGTGACTAGCGCCTGGTGCTGGCTTTGCTGGGCCTTGGCGAGGGTGTGGACCAGGTCAGCGAACGGGGAGGACTCCATGGAGCTGATCGGCCAAGTCAAAGTCCTGACCTTAATCCAATCGAACTGTTGTGGAAGGACCTGAAGCAAGCAGTTCATGTGAAGAAACCCACCAACATCCCAGATTTTAAGCTGTTCTGTACGGAGGAATAGGCTAAAATTCCTCCAGGCCGGTGTGCAGGACTGATCAACAGTTACCGGAAATGTTTAGCTGCAGTTACTGCTGCACAAGGGGGTCACACCAGATACTGAAAGCAAAGGTTCACATACTTTTGCCACTCACAGATATGTAATATTAGATAATTTTCCTCAATAAATAAATGACCAAGTATAATATTTTTGTCTCATTTGCATACATGTCAACCTTTGTTCAATCAAACCTGTATAACCAACCTCCAAAATCCGTATTTCCCTTATAAAATCCGTATAAGATGCAAATTAAAATAATTTACCTAAAATTTGAATGATAACAATGATTGTAGCGGTTCAGTATTGGTGGGTGGAGCACAGAGGACAGAGATCAGGTTCAAAATAGCGTTTATTGCTACACTTTTCAGTTTCCCAATTCTGAACTCGAACAGACACACACACATGACTGACGTCTTGTTCAGGGATCCTTTCTGCTCTCGTTCTCCCTCCTTATATGGAGCACTTGCATGTGACGTCATAGCTGATCCAGATTGTGACAGACGCCATCTTGTCGGTCAAACGCCATATTTCTGCCTTCTACTTCTACTTCTGCTTTTACTTCTACCTTTTCTTCTGGAAAACCCTACTATATACAATTCTACTACAACGGCTGCGGCTCCAAGCTCTCCCTACCTGTGCACGTTTTTTATGTTTTTTGTGTGTATTTTTGCGTGTTGTTTGTCTGTACCGGACTTCAATATCCACTACAACTGTATGGACTTACTGGACATGGGTTTCCAGCAGAAAATGACGGTTTGTAGCGATTTCCATTGCATGCACAACATTCCGGACGAGATAGCGAGACCAGCGGGGTCTCCGTGGATTGTTCTCAGAAGCAAAGCGAAGGAGGCGGCGCCGGGAGTGGAAGCAAAAGCGAGGCTGCAGAGCCGGCCTGTTGACTAAGCTCAGAAAATAGCCACTCAAACCTCCACTGCTAAGCCTCTATCTCTCCAACGCCAGATCCATGGTAAACAACACGGACGATTTGGAATTACAGCTGGAATTATCTTATTCTATTCTATAATCGGCTGGTCAGTGCTATACTCAATACTTAAGTGACTTACCCATCCAATGAGGATTCTTGTTTACAAGATGCCACATCTGAGTCACTGACAAATCCTGAATTTCTGTAAAGATGACTGTCCAGAGATTTATAAGCACGCAGTGCTTCACCACTGAACAGCGAGGGAAAGTTAATGAGGTAATTATACACGTCTGGGTATTCCGCTGGCAGTTCAAAATCCGGTCGTGAAAACTCCGTCCGGTAAGCCATAAGGGTCACTAATCTGTAGATCGTTTATTTTAGACATACATCTAGTTATCTGTTCATTAGAAAAATGAGCCGTGTAGTCAGTCGGTTGAAATTGATCCATTCTGTACACGAGTGCAGCAGTATTCAGCGGTGTTTTTTACCGACAAGATGGCGGCTGTGTACTTTCCGGTCACGTGACTGCAAGATCTCTATAGGGCGTGGTCACTGGGAAGACACACAAACACAGGTTAATTGCTTTCAGGTGTAGTGATTCTGCCACTTACCTTCCCTGACTCCGCCCTCCTGTCACAGACCGGCGCTTGACCACGCCCCCGCTGCCACAATGATATATCCAAGTTACTTTTTATTCAATATTAATAACAATAAACCTTCAGAATGAATACAAAGCTCCAATGTTCGACAAAAACACAAAGTGTCACTCTAATGTTCTGAATTGTACTCCATGACAGCTTTTTTTTAGCAGTCTGCACCAATACCTCACGAGGCTGCATGTCACAGCAAGTGTCTGTGTTGATCTTGCCGGAGTGCCCATTCAGAATCTTTTCAGTCGCTAGTAAAAGTCGCTCAGGTGGAAATGTTACTTCCCGGTTGGCGGGATTCTCGCAATGGGGTGTACGCATGATCAGAAGTGGAACGAAGTCTCGCTACCACAAGATAACGCGCGATTTCATAAGACTCTTTACTGGCTGTCAGTGCTTTCTGTAGTGTACAGTACGTTTGTAAATGTTATGCGCTCTTTTATCATCGTGGGAATTGATTATAGCTCTAAATAAATATTGAAGTTTTTTTAGAGAATCCGTATAACTTTATTTGTATGCCCGTATACTACGTTTATTGAATCAAATCCGTATAAAATACAGACATTCCTTATAGGTTGACATGTATGCATTTGTTTAACTGGGTTCTCTTTATCTACTTTTAGGACTTGTGTGAAAATCTGATGATGTTTTAGGTCATATTTATGCAGAAATATAGAAAATTCTAAAGGGTTCACAAACTTTCAAGCACCACTGTAGGTCTTTCAAAATCTACAGTACATAATATTGTGAAAAGATTCAGGGAATTTGGAGACATCTTAGTGTGTGAAGGGCAAGGTTGGAAACCACTGTTTAATGTGTGTGACCTTTGAGCCCTCAGGCAGCACTGCCTGAGAAACCATCATGCTAATGTGACAAATATAGCCACATGGGCTCAGGAGTACTTTGGAAAAACCATCGTCACTTAGAGGTGCTGACTGCAAAGTCATCTGAAATTTAAAATTTTATTTTTATTGTATGTGGCATTTTCCTCTGTCTCACAAGAACGATATCATGCAGACGAGATGTGATCATTTTGATGTGCTGAGGGTCGCTTTTCTCCGTTTTGGGACCATTTTCCTACCTGTTGTGGTAAACAGTATGGCCCTACGGAAATAGCCAAACGCGAGGAGCTTTTTTTTTTCCTTTTTTTTTTTGAATGCAAAGAGCTTTAACTAATTAGCATAACTATGGAATTGCATCGCACCAAGATGGCGATGCACGGAATACATTGTGCCGATTAAAAATTTAGATTATACCAGCAAATCGCGTTACATCCAAAAGCTGAAAATGCAGACATCACAGATCCATATAATTTACCTACAAATGTATTTATTTATTCTGCCCACTGCATTCTGTGTGTGCGTGTGTCGCACCATGTGTGAGTGTCGCACCATGTGCGCGTTCACTGCTTCAGGTTTGGTTAAATGCAGAGGAGGAATTTTGCTGTGCTTGAGTAGATGTGACAAAAATAAGGGCTCAAAATAATTAGTTTTTCTTTTGTTTCAGACATGTAAAAGCTTTTTTACCTTTACTTGACATGTTTCGACGGTGTAACTTCCGTCTTCATCAGAGGGTTGCTCTGATGAAGACGGAAGTTACACTGTCGAAACATGTCAGGTAAAGGTAAAAAAGCTTTTACATGTCTGAAACAAAAGAAAAACTAATTATTTTGATTTAAGAAGAAGACATAATGAACGTAATATATTTAAAAATAAGGGCTTCTTCTTCTTACCGTACCGACAAATGTATTTATTCCACTTGAAAATTGTATGGCAAACCAGCTACTGGATTTGGGACACTATGACATCCTGAACTATTTAGTATTTGGGACTTCTAAATACACTGAAGATGCTAAAGGCAGACAAAAGTACAGATGCCTACCAATATTTCAAGGCAGGTTTCGTGCATGCCAGAATGTTATGGGAAATTCCTGATAAAGAAAAACACCTTATGACAAAGGTAAGCTCAAACGTGGACTTCTAATAGTAATAAACAAGCCAGGGCATAGATCTAGCATTATTTTATGATGTTTAGCCTTGTCTACATTATCAGTACGTAACAAATATGCTGTTAATCTAGCCAAGCATTAGGTCTTATAAAATATATCGCATCCAAAGCCCACATCCAGTAACATTTTAATGTTACACAGAGCTTTCACACTAACCTGATATAAAATGTTTTCCACACAAACAGCAGTGTTTTTGTTGACATCCAGTCTTCTCGTTTCACTGCAGCTTGCCATTTTTCTCGTCCTTCTGGGTTCGCCGGGAAGCAGTGAAAAGTTAAACCGGGCTCATCTCTATATCTGTTATTACAACCAAAAGCACTACAGGTCTCTGGCATTGTTGTGTGTGTGTGTGTGTGTGGCCGCCTTTTTTTTAAATTTTTTTAAAAAAAGATGTAACCTCTACATGTTTATCTGTAGATGTTTACTGAATTGGGCTTACAGTGACCCGCGTACACTTGTGCCAGTCGTTGTCAAGCACAAAGCTTGGCCGGATAAACAAATCCGCAGTTATGATGACATCACGTGAAAGGCCCCTATAACTCTATACTTGTTTACCGTGGAGTCAAGCCCATGCATTCTAAGACTAAGATAGCTGAGCACTAGCTAGAATGATTTCGTTATCTGTCCAGAAAAATGACGTGTCCTCTAACCTTGCTCCATCTTGCAGTTGCACTCACGAGGCAGGCTTTTCTTTTTTTTTCTGCTGGCTTTTAGCTTGCAGGAGAGCAGAGTCTGCCACATTTGCCTACGCCGACTTGTTTTGGTTAATCAACACCGTTTGTTGTTTTGGTTAAGCAACACCGGCAACCACTCCATGATGCAGATCTGAACTGTCAGTCTGGCAGTAGCATATTTCAATAATTATTATTATTATTATTATTATTATTCTGCAAAGTGAATCACACATCATGACATCTGACTCGTCCTCAAAACAAAGTTCACCTGTGTCTGTTGAAAATCTTGTTTTCCTGAACTGGTTCCCATATAAAATTAATCCTACCAAGTGTCAGAGACATTGAGTGTATGCTCACTCTGTGCTAAGAAAGCAGGGAACCAGTCTAAGGTAGCTCATCTCCTTTCACGGGAAATGCATTAAAAAGTTTTATTCATCAACACGATAGTATATAAAAGTACAAAAAATATTTTGAGGAAACCATTCAAATTTCCTTGTTTTTGGTTATAATTCGTCGACGTATGCGTGTTCAAGTGTACTGGAAAAGCTCGGCTCAGAGGGGTCCACATAATGACGACGTAATTATACCAATTGGCTAAGGGCGACGAGGGTCAAGGCCATTGTGTGCCAGCAGCGCGGTTGAAGCAGGCAGGTGTCAAACTTGGAACTTTTATATCACGATTGGAGTTAATAATAAACAATATCACTGAAAAATGTTCCTTACCTCTAACCAGTATATATACACATATACAGTATATTAAAAATTTTTTATTGCTTTTGATGGTTTCATATATTTCGTAATGAGAATTTTTCTTTTCTAAATATCAACATACCGCCATTGTGGCATGGGAGCCTGTGATTGGTGGACAGCTGACAAAGGGTGTCTCCCATTGGTTGTAAATCGTGACATAAAAATTGTAAACACATACGGGTCCCGCTGATTGGCAGTTCACTAACTGAAGCCAAGCGGAAATGTCCGGCGTCTGTTGCTGTTGTGTGAAGAAAACTACAGCTAAAAAAAGCTCTATTACTGGATTACTTGGACAGTCTTAGTCAGAAAGAAGCGAAGGATAGATATACACAGAAATTAGAGTTTATTAGCAGTTATGATCTGTACAAAATTCCTCGAAATGACTGGAGTGATGGTGCAGATTTGTGGCCTAGCATTAGCTACATGTTGGAATATACCTTCTTTTTCCCGAAAAGTCCTGACACGGAAGAACAGTCAAAAAAAAATTCAAAAGCAGGAAAACCTTTGTGTGAAGATGTCGGTTTTCCCCGACATCAGCTTTTGGGAACAGAATGTTGCGAAAGCCAAAGCATTTACTCTCAAAGGGCTTTGACCTAAACTGTGGGCTAGATGGTATCCCCAACCCTCCATGTCTCATCAACCCCAAGGACATGTAGTTAGACAGCTGTCTGCACTCTGTCATTTATATAGTGATGCTTATTATTGTTAAAACAATATCTGAAGTGTTATTATTTGTAAATAGCAAAATATCTTGCTCTAGACTTTCAAAAACAATATTGTAAGATTTTATTTTAATATTATCTAATAGTGGATGGTACAGTAATTACAAACGCTAACAGAATCGGCACATTCCAGTTGTAGCCGTAGTCATACAGTAACTATAATCACCCTTGTAATAATAATTTCAATAAACGGTTAATGTTCAGTTCCCTTTTCATTAATTCTCAATTCAAAGGCACAACTGAGTCACACAGGTTGATCAGTGCGTAATGGACAGTAACAATTTTATCCAAAATAGTTTTTCCTGCCTTAGTCGATAAAGCTCTGGGCAAGTGGAATTGTTTTTCAGGCAAGTATGTTTTGGGTGCTGCTTGCCCACTGGGCAAGTAAGGCTGGGAGATTTTTTTTGAGGGCTGCCATAGCATTTGTGATGTATCTCGTCACTCTCTAGTTGTGATAGCAGTTGCTGTTTGTGAATGTTGGAACATTGAGTTACTATTTGTTGTGGTTTTACTGTAGATGTTGTGTCTCGAAGCATCCATTGGTCCCACATCCTTCGCATGTAACACTGGGATTACTTGCATAGTAGCATTCCAACAGTCCAGTGTTCTCTTGCTCTTGTTCCAGTAGCCCATTTCTCATCAGGTTGCCTTGGTTGCTCAACACCTGATGTGGACCTTGTTAGACCAGGCGATGTCCAAGCCGGTATGATTCTTGTTTTTCTGTCTCTCATTGATGAGGTAGGCAGGTAGCATTAAGGGCCTAGCTGTGTGTTTTATATAATATTCTATCCACATTCACTGGATATGAGCAGTCATGCGCTCTCATTGGCTAATCTACTACTAGGATATCGGCTCATACCATGAGTAGAGAAAAACAAAATGGTGGCGCGCATCAAGTCACTTTATCAAATATTGAAAAGAAACAGAAATAGCTAAATAACAGAATATAGTCCCCCCCCCCCCCCCCCCCCCCCCAATATCTCCTGTTCTACACTCCAGCCCAATCGGTGGTGGTAATGCAACTTTAAGTTGGTTTGCCAACCTCCAAGAAAAAAACTCCTCGAAAACAAAACCCCAAAAAATATGAAAAAAAAAGGTAACAAGCCCTGTGATGAAACTGGCGACTTGTCCAGGGTGTACCCCGCCTTCCGCCCGTAGTCAGCTGGGATAGGCTTCAGCTTGCCTGCGACCCTGTAGAAGGATAAAGTGGCTAGAGATAATGAGATGAGATGAAAAAAGTAACAAAATATGGAATAAAAGTATGGTAAGAACCTGGGGGTGTTGCTAGACATAAAGCTCTACTGGGGCACAGCCCCCACCCACCCATATCATTTTTTTTTTTAAAGCTTGCTGCATATGAAATGTGCTATTGTAGGCTATGTGCTTAACCAGCTTCCATTGCTTTGCTCATTATTATTGCTACTGCCATACTCATACTGACAAAAGCACTGGTAAAGGTAAAAATGCAAAGATGCATTCATGAATGTAAGAGAATATTTATGCAGAGACTCAGATTGTTTTGCAGGTCAAGGGGCCCACAGAGCCCCTCCTGGGAAAAAACAGGGGCCCATTTCTACAATGGGGGGCCCAGTGATTTATCCTTCAGTTGAAGCGAACCTAGTGAGCGAAGCGAGCCCAATGAACAGCTGGGGCAGCCCAGGGGCTGTTTTTTTTTCTTCTCAATTCTGTTTTTTTTTTTTGGTATTAGAAGGCATATGAAGCAATGTAGATGACAAAAATCAATGCTTCAACCAAATATATTGAGATATTGTTTAATCAGTGGCAATATTTTGGAATTCAACCACAGGCCACTACTTGTATATATCACATCTATATTATCTCCTCCTTGTAAATTATAGCACAAGAATGGTTTTGTTTTTTGCATGCTGTGACGGTCTAATTCTGCTTGTCTCTAATCATCTCTACTTCTAATTTCATTAATTTATTTTATTAACTTGTTTTCAGTTTGGTGTAGGTCTATAGTAGTAGTCACCAGTGGTAGTGGCAGTAGTAGTAGTGGTTGCTGTTGTAGTAGTTGATGTTGCAGTAGTAGTTGTTGTTGTAAATCTAGTATGACTAATTACCTTGGGTATCAGGGGTATCATTTTTTTCAGGTGAATATACTCTTTCTGCCGAAGAATGACAAAATAGATGTATTTTTTCTTTTTTTTCTTATCCATATTTTCTTGTCTCTTTCGAATATTCGTACATAGACCGTAAGACGCCACCTAGCGAAAGACTTGGATCAGGTTTTACTCGCTTGGGACGCTACAAACGGGGCTGCGTAAATACACGAACGGGTCCGACGTATATTCAATATGGCGGCGGTCAAAACAAATTCATCCGATGCTGAAATCTGTTGAATATCCAGATAATTATGTTGGAAGTTGCATATTTGTGCAAGATTTTTGATATTGAGACCATGAAGTCAAGTAATACGCCACGAAACGTTCCAAATAGGGTATAAAATGCTCGCATCCATATTGGCCCCTGCCCCTCTCGACAATGCGTTCATTATTTGAAATAGTGCGTCTTAGACGCGGGCACGCCAACAATCTGAGTCTCTGTTTATATAAATAAACATGAACCGCAACAGTTTTTACAAGGTAAAGCATGTCTGTATGCAAATAATAGCAACCACAAATGCACAGAATGTGCGCCTTGTATTTAGGAACAGAAAGTCGCCTACGTTGATGCACCTTGAAGTAGAACAACATCCACTCTATTCCTGATATTATCGATCTAAATTAACCATAGACTATTTTAAGGGTATACTATCTTTAGTTTTAAGCTCATAGTCATTATAAGGGCCATCCATCTACATGCTATAATGATATAATCTATGTTTTGTTGTTGTTTTTGTTTCCAGGACAGTCTAGGTTATGATAATATTTAGATATTTACACCAGGCTTTTCTATCAAGGAAAAACATTTTGAGTTTATGAATTTTCCATGCGGCACGGTGGTATAGTGGTTAGCACTGTTACCTTACAGCAAAAAGGTCCTGGGTTCGAGCCCAGCAGCCGAAGAGGGCTTTTCTGTGTGGAGTTTGCATGTTCTCCCCATGTCTGCGTGGGTTTCCTCCGGGTGCTCAGTTTTCCCCCCACAGTCCAAAGACATGCAGGTTAGGCTAATTGGTGGCTCTAAATTGACCGTAGGTGTGACTCTGAATGGTTGTGTGACTGTGAATGGTTGTTCGTCTCTATGTTAGCCCTGCGATGACCTGGTGACTTTTTTTTTCCCCAAGAAGTTTGTCATATGCATTGTAAAAACACGGAGGTTCAGACAATGCAATGAAATTCTTACTTTGCTGCTCTCCTTACACACAACAATAACACACACTCACAAACACATGACAAAAAGATGTCCAAAAAGGGAATAAAAGTAGTAAATGTAGTAAAACTAAATAGGTAAAAGAAGTGCCAAAAAAAAAACCCCTGAGTTAATCTGTAAAGTAACTCTGTGCTTTGTGCAAACAGGTATGTAGCTGCAGTGAGGATGCTGGAGAATGGGAAGTGCAGTATTTAGTGTGTTGTATTGTTCAGGAACCTGATAGCCTGTGGATAGAAACTGTGAGTCTTGTAGTCCTTGATTTGACACTCTGGTAGCATCTCCCTGATCGCAGGAGTGTAAAGAGACTGTGTTGTGGGTGTGTGTTGTCCTTAAAGGAGATATGCAGAACCTTTATTTTTAAATAAATTTCTGAGTGGATAGTATCTTCATCCTTGACTCTTGTATGCTGTATAAATGGAGGGGGGAAAAAAATTATATATATATATTATATATATAATTTTTTTTTTTTTTTTGAGAGTTAAAATCGACTGCAAACTTGGCATTCGAGCTACCCCGCTGAGCCAGCCAGCCCTGAGTGTGTGACGTCACAGCGGTAACCGGTTGTAAGGCTGAGGCCTTTGACAGCTATAGACCAAAGTCATATAAATAAAAATGTATGGTGAAAGTAAGAAATACCGTAACCGACTTGCTCAACTAAGACTGATTTGACTTCATTGTGGATTGACTCTCATTAAAACAGGATAGGTGTTATAACTTATGCAACATACATGTACATGCATGCATTTTCACTGATAAAATGTAAAAGGCTAATTAAATAATCAGATGCACTGAGACAATCACATTCTGAACAAGGACGCGTTATCCTAATGGGCTTCATGGGCAGCTGCCCAGGGCCTCGGCCACTAGGGGGCCTCGGAGGTAGCGAGATCGGAAAATATGAAACGATATTTTCAGAAGTTTTGATCATATTGATAACATTTTTGATGCATTTCGCCACCCGTAAGGAAGCCCACCTTGTCCCGTCGCATAAATCACCCGTCATTGTTAATATGATCACTGTCCACCATGTCTTCACACGCTACGCCAGCTTGAGTTCAATGATTTAATTAATGACTTCGCTTTCCAGAAAAGTAGGAAAGTGCCCTTGTAAGTTGACCCATGGCTGTCAAACTGAATGCGCAAAGCTGTGTGCCACTGCTGTTTGGGACATTACGTGTGTGAAAGGATGAAATGTTTCACATAGCCTAACATTTTGAGATTTATTTCTGAGAAGCAAGATATTTTTCTTTCTTTGTTATTGCTCTTTGTTTTCACAAGTTAAAAGTCACCTGGATTCCAAAATGAAAACGAACGGTTATATACCAAATGAATGTTCTTGTTCTGAATACTAAAGAAACTATTGTAGGCCTAGGTTATGTTCTTGACATGTTGTTCATTGACTCACTCATTCAAAGGCTTCTTGAGGCTAAACTTTAGTTAACCAGACTTGTTAACCGTGATGTCTGATGGATTTTTTCACCATGCAATTGCCTATTTCACCATTGCTTTTTCTCGATTAAATAGGTGTTGATGGATATAAAGTTTTATCGTTCAATAGTATTTCTAATTGTGCCACTGTCATTATTTAAGTTTCTGTGTCTAGTTAGACAGGCACGTCTGAGGGGGTGAATTTGCTGAGTGCAGTTGACAAAAGGCGGGGGTGGGGCCTCAGGGGTGTGTCTGCCCAGGGCCTCGGCAAGGGTTAACGCGGCCCTGATTCTGAAGCAAATTAAATAATCTTATACCGGTAACTTAAATACACAATACAAGTTACATGTATTAATCTAAATGCAGGTAAATAACTAGTGTTGTTTTGTATCCAAATGAGAGTCGCTTCTTACCCGTCTGTGTTCTCGCTTCTTGAAGGCCGATCTTGTGGCTGATTGTTTCAAAACAATCTGACTTTTCAGTTGTTCGTTCAGTTCTCCGTTCCTTCACTTCCTCCACGTAAAGGCGAGATATTGCTGCTGAGGCAAGCATATCTAGTGGAGAAATCAGACAGCTGGTCCACTCATTCCCCATAGTCTCCATTTTCTCCATATGGAGTACTCTGCCATTACTGCTTGGCTCAGGCAATTAACAAAACCCAGGACGGGACGTTACCGGTTTTAGCAACAACCACGGGGGGTCACTGCCCAAGCAATATGATGTCCCGTTCCGTCCCAGGTTTAAGCAACAACCCTCGGGTCATATTCCAGAAGAACTGGTGCAACTGAACTTACTTTCCTTTTCTTATAGTTTTATTTTCCTTAAATTGTTGGTACTGCACCCTCTTTCAATACAGGCTTGTAGCCAACGCTCTACAACAGATCAGAGGTCTTGTATGAGTCTTCAGTAAAATGTGCAGAGCAGAGGAGAGATCACTTTGTAGGTGCCCTGTGTGCCCATGAACAACTCGCAAAACATGTCCAAATCTTTGCAGTTTGAACATTCTTGGGCCATGAAAGCAACGTAAATCCACCTTGTCGTGTTGCTGCACCGGCCAGCAACACATCTATGTGGCATGACGATAAATTAGCTCAAAATGGAGGATCGGAGTTGCAGTCAGCTCTGTGTTTTAGTATAGTGGAAATGGCAGAGACTGATAGACTTCCTGCTGTGACGTTACGGATGTCAAGGTCATTCACTCAGACCGCTACTGATATGAATCACTTTAATCGTAAAAATTACTATATTAGATTTATTGTTAACGCTTAAAACTATTCCTGTCCCATGCTTGAGGTCTCAAGGCATTTATAAACAAAAAGTGAAGCCATGATTCTGTGTATATGCTTTAATAATGTTATGGATCCTCCTAATAACTCTGGGGTTGTAAATGCCCTGTAGTGATGCTCTGTAGTGATCTCTGTTCTAGAGATGGACTGGACAGTCTTTATCACCCGCTGGAGAGCCTTCTTGTCATGAGCAGTGTAGTTTCCATACCACACTGTGATGGAGCTGGTGATGACACTCTTGACTGTGCATCTGTAGAAGTTGTTGAGGATTTTGGTTGGCATGCCAAACTTCCTCAGCCTTCTCAAGAAATACAGTCTCTGTTGTGACTTCTTCAGAAGCTGCTGAGTGTTGTGAGACCAGGTGAGGTCCTCACTGATGTGAGTGCCGAGGACCTTAAAAGTTCTTACCCTCTCCACCTCTGTCTCCCCAGTGTATATTGGGGTGTGCTGCTCCCTCCTCCTAGGATAAATAATCATCTCCTTGGTCTTATCTGTATTTAAGGAGAGATTATTTTCCTGGCACCAGGCCACCAGTCCTGCTGCCTCTCTCCTATATGCTGTCTCCTCTCCACTGGTGATCAGTCCAATGACTGTGGTGTCACCTGCAAACTTTATAATGCTGGTGTTGGACTCCGAGGCCACACAGTCATAGGTGAAGAGGGTGTGCAGCAGAGGGCTCAGTACGCAACCCTGGGGGGTCCCTGTGCTCACAGTTCTGATGCCTGATGTCTGGTTTCCTACTCTGACTGACTGGAGTCTGTTTGGCAGAAAGTTCAGCACCCAGTTGCAGAGTGAAGGTGAGACTCCAAGGGTGAGGAGCTTTTCAGGCAGTCTGTATGGTATGACTATGTTAAATGCTAAGCTGTAGTCTATAAATAGCATTCTAACATGTGTGTCCTTGTTCTCTAAGTGAGTGAGGGCTGTATGGATGGCAGTGTTAACAGCATCATCAGTGGACTGGTTCTGTCTGTATCCAAACTGTAAGGGGTCCAAGGTGGGTGGTATAGTCCTTTTTATGTATGTCATGACTATCTTTTCAAAGCACTTCATTACAGTTGAAGTGAGTGCAATGGGGTGATAGTCGTTTAAAAGAAAAGAAAACCATTTTTAATATACAGTTATGAAGATAGATTATGATATAAACTAATGATTCATGTGAATAATTGAAAACAAGGAGCTCACCCAACTAATATATCCATCTCCAAAAGTCAAGTTTCTATGCAGAATGGACGATTTCATGGAGGCCACCATAGCAAATATTTTAACCAATCAGAAAAATCCCCCCGATCGTTTCCGGCAGTGCTCTGACATCATTTGAGCGCAAGACAGAAGCTCCGCATTACGAGTAAGACTTGAAGCTGTCCCTGGCTGGAGATTATTTCATTAAAAGTTTATATGAAAAAAAATTGAAATTCCATTTCTCTAACAAAAAATTGGAGAGGGAAAGATAATACTGTTGTCACCAATAAACAGCGAGGGAATAGTGAACAGCTGATGTATTCCTATGTGACTGAATGCAGGGAGGTAACGTTTCATATTTATATCCCTGGTACAAGTAGTGCTGCCGTGACAGCCTCGTTCTGTGGACTGTAATCTTGCTAGACAACCTACAAACAGATCTACATACAATCTGACTTGCCTAAATCTGTTGAGGCAAATATGTGAGTTTTTCCATGTTCCTGGCAGCATAAGCACTTGTTAGCACGCTTAGCATGCTCTCTACTCCTTCATGAAAAACTTCCTCGTTAAGACGTCACCGGGCTAGCCTACCGTAATTACCGTAGTAGAGTGTCCAACTCCCGCAGCAACGCAGAAAGAGGGTAAACAAAAACTGCTTCACGCAGCTCGTGTGCTCGGAACATTTTGAAGGAAATTGTTTCACTCAAACAACTCTGATGCACTGGCATTAGGAATACTGTACAAGCCAGCGGTGAATCCAGATGCGGTTCCCACAATCTTTGGCCAAAAATCGGACAAGATAAACAAGACAACACGGTCAGTAGTCCGCAAAAGAGAAGTTCAAAGGGTAAGAAAACACTTTTTATGGCTTCTCTAAGTTTTTATTAAGTGTGATATGTTATTTTGAGTTCCTTTGGGCGTAAACGTAATAATTGCTGATGCAGCTAATCGGCTTGATGTTTTTTGGGTGTCTTGCTTTGATTTATTGTTGTCAGAAAAGCCTCGGTAATGACTGACTAAAACAACTCTATAAATATTGTTCACTTGTGTGTAACTAATTGATATGGTAATGATTGTTTTTGATGATCATCATCGTTATTCGTGTCATTGTCTGAAATGCTCGAGGAAACCAGTGAAGAAATGTTGCTGGTGCTATGGTCCATTTTGTCGAATATGGCCATGTATTGTAAGTGACGTCACACTTTAAGGAAACCATTCGGAGTTCTTTTAGGTATACAGGAATTTGTTTGTGGAATAGCCAACCTCGATCAGTGCAATCTAGTCAAGCATGTGATAATTTTAAGAAACAGATGAAACAGGTTTTCATGGAGTAAATTCCAAACCCAGTTTTATGATGTGTGTATATATAACTAATTTTTAAATCACTTTGGTGCCATTTCCGTAATCTAGTTGTACTCTGTGATAATTAGTTAGCATTTTTTTTTTTTGTTTATGACTTTCATCATTGTTTATACAATTTTGTCAATTTATTATTGTCTCTTATATTTTATTGTTTCCTGCTGTCATCAAGAGGACCACATTGGAAATGTGTATTTTATACTTTGTGTTGTTCTCGGTGATATTTATATTGTATCTTTTACATGTATGAATTTTACCAAATAAATCCATACCATACCAGCAGCTCGGGTGTATCTGGCAATATTTTCGCCTTTTTTCGTACAAGTGCATCTTCCTGTAATGTTCACATGAATCCTGTATAGTAAAGCAGTGTTTGTTTACCCTCTTTCTACATTGCCGCGGGGGTTGGACTGCCTACTATGGTAATTATGGTAGGCTAGCCTGGGGACGTCTTGATGAGGTTTTTCATGAATGAGTCGAGAGCATGCTAAGCATGCTAATGAGTAGTATAACATAGTTTCAGCCTCGTTTTACAGGTAAAGAGTTCAGATTTGTCCATAAGTCAGGGTTGCAGCTCATTAATACACTATTTCAGATGTATAGTGGAAAAAAATCGACATTGTCACCGTAGTAGACCTTTTGCTTTGCCCCTTCAGTACTGAAGTATACACTCAGCCTTGTGCCCAAATGACATCATGCATCGCCCTTCCAACAGGCAACATGGCAGCCTCCTGGGGGCATTAGAGCAGCAATACAAAAACGCTCACAACTTTCTTATAAATGGTCAAACATGCCTGAAACTTTTTCTTACGGGCTCTCAATATTGCAAGCTACCAACCCATGCATGCATTTACTTTGCATTTTCTATTCCTTTAAGCAGGTTGCTGTGTTTTTCTTGGTGATGGGCACAATAGTTGTTGTTTTAAAGCAGATGGGCACCAAGGCCTGAGCGAGGGACAGATTAAAGATGTCGGGAAACACATCAGCCAGCTCAGATGAGCAAGCAGTGAGTACTTGCCCTGGGATGTTATCTGGGTCAGCTGCCTTCCGTGGGTTCATCCTCCTCAGATCTGTGCTCACTTCTGCTGAGGACACAGAGAACGGTGTGCCCAGCTTGCTCTGCGCAGTCAGAATACCAGTGTTGGATTAAGGGCGTTGAAGTGAGCATAGAATTGGTTCAGTCCATCTGGGCGCGTGCTTTTGTTAGTTATGGCCCCCAGATTTTTCTGCCTGTACTCCGTGATGTGTTGCAGCCCTTGCCACATGCGCCGGGAATCTGCAGTGGTGTAGTGTCCCTCCAGCTTCAGCCTATAGTGCCTCTTGGCCCGTGTGATGGAGCTGCGCAGGTTGTATCTGGCCTTTTTATATTCTTCAGCATCACCTGAGGTAAACGCAGTGGTGTGAGCATATAACATGGACTGCACTTCCCCATTGATCCAGGGTTTGTCATTGGGGTAGGTCCTATAGCATTTTGTTGGAATAATGTGCTCAGCGCGTGCTGATGATATAGCCATTTACAGCTACAGCGTACTCCTCTAAGTCCACAGTCGAGTCCTCTCTATAGCAGCAGTTTTAAACACATCCCAGACTGTGCTATCAAAGCAGTCCCGAAGCACCAGATCTGATTCCTCAGTCCACACTTTAACACTTTTACTTACTGGGGGGTCTCGCTTGTCCATGGTGTACTTCACCTCTTGACCATAATCAGCTGGGATAGGCTCCAGCTTGCCTGCGACCCTGTACAGGATAAGTGGCTACAGATAATGGATGGATGGATGAATTTTCCATGTTCTTGAATGTATGCCAACCGAAATATCTTTTCATACTTGTGTGGATTGTCTGGAATCTGGCAACATAAATATCATGATAATGGGATAGCCTACTGTATGTCTTAGCAATAATTTGTAAAAATATACCCTTAAGCACACAGTGAAATTCCTCCTCTGCATTTAACCCATCTTGAAGCAGTGAACGCACACACATACCCAGAGCAGTAAGCAGCTGTGCTACAGTGCCCGGGGAGCAGTTAGGGGTTGGGTGCCTTGCTCAAGGACACTTCAGCCCATGTGCCCCATGTTAACCAAACTGTGTGTGTGTGTGTTATAAAGTTATATAAAGTTTATCTTTTCATGTTGAAAAACTTGTATTTTTCATAAGAAATACATCATGGATCTGACTGACATATTTTCCGATATTTCATTCCGTTGACATCACTCCCAGTTTTTCCTGCTGACTTGATGCACTTTGTCAAAATGGTGAACCGGTTCAAAATTAAAATTCTTTTGATTAACTCACGTTTTTTTTTTTTTTTATGTGTTCATATACTATAAAGAGCATTACAGTGATGTGAAGATATGAAGTTTATCTTCTTTTGTTGAAAAATATTTCACTTGTTTGCTTTGCTCACTCATAATATGTACATTCACCACTCAAAGATAAACTTCATATCTTCATGCAACCATGTAATATCCTCTATTTATCTCATTACAATGGCACCTGTCAAGGGGTGGAAAATACAAGGCAGCAAGAGTCAGTTAGTCAGTTCTTGAAATTGATGTGTTGGAAGCAGGAAAAATGGGCAAGCGTAAGGATCTGACTGACTTTGACAATGGCCAAATTATGATGGCTTAATCACTGGGTCTGAGCATCTCCAGAATGACACATCTTGTAGAGTGTTCCCGGTATACAGTGATTAGTACCTTCCAAAAGTGGTCCAAGGAAGGACAACCGGTGAACCGGCATCAGGGTCCTTGGTATTGAAGTCTCATTGATTCACATGGGGCCCGAAGACTAGCCCATATGGTCCAGTTCCACAGAAGAGCTACTGTAACACAAACTCTTGAAAAGGTTCATGCTGACACCTTTTTGTTTTAGCCAGGTTAGTCACTTCATCTGTCAGTGGGCATAATGTTATGGGTGATTGATGTATAATAAAGAAAATCACACATTGGCTGGAAGGTATGAAGTTTATCTTCTCGTATTGAAAAACTCTCATATTTTTCATACAAAATACATCCTGGACCTGAGTGACATATTTCATAATGTCTTCACTCTGATGACATCACTCCTGATGTTTTCCCGCTGACTTGATGCATGCTGTCAAAATGGCGAACCGGTTCGGAAATAAAATTCTTCTGATTAACTTATGGTTGTATTTATTTATTTATTTATTTATTTATTATGGATGTGTCTATCATAAATTTCATCATGTAATATTCTTTTTATCTTCTTGTCTTGAAAAATATTTCACTGGTTCGCTTCATTCATCATGAATATATTCACCTTCAAAGATAAACTTTATATCTTCGACACTGTGTAATATCCTCTCTCTTTCTCGTGTGTGTGTGTTTTTTTTTTTTTAATTTATATTATTTATATATGGCAGCAAAAAAATGTACAAACTGTATGTGGTATAAAGTGCAGATCGTTGTATGTGCAGTACAATACTGTGCAACATCAACCTGACGTAGTTGCAGTGAAAAAGCTAACAATATAATATAAATATTAATAAATACAAGTATGCCATTTGTTTTGACAGGAATGTTGGTTGTGTGGGTGTTGTGCAAAGAATAAAAAAATTCACCAGTGTTTCAGCCTTGTGAGATATGTGGTCACACATCTTCAGTAATTTTGCATTACATTTTGGAGTTTAGTTTGCATGTTCTAACTTGCTCTTGTTTTTATACTTTTGTTTCATTAAGCATAGACTGATTATGTGTGTACTATACAATAATGTGTTTGTTTTGCCCCAGAATCTATAAATACCAGGCTCATGGATATGCATTCAGTTCAGTGGAGGAGTTGCTAAATTCATTGGGTGGTTCAGGATTTCTCAACATGACCCGTCGCTCTCTCTCTGAGTCTCTGTTGGAGTTGGGTGTATCTCAGCGGTTCATTGATGACATTGTGGCTCCAATCATGCGGGTCAACTATGGCCAGAATGTCAGTATGCCAGCATTTGTTGGTAGGTATATTCACTGTTTTTCCCCTAAGTGTGAATCAGCTACATCACCTGCGCTATGGGGGATATGAGGGAAAATGGGGAGCATACTGGCCCTTGCTAGAAAGCACATTGTACTAAAAGTGATGTACAGTGAAGGACAGGACTGCACAATTAATTGTATTTTGATTGTGTTCAATATTTTTGGTGTCCTCAATTAGACATAATTTAATGTGATGTTTGTGAACATACCTAAAGACATTGGGCATAATTTTTCAGTCTTATAGTAAAATTCTGTGTAAATATTGGTGTAAGGCACACTGAACTAAAAATGTTTGCTGAATTTGCGAATATTTTCAGGAACAGTTTTTCTTCATGCTTGCATGTGTATATTGATGAATGCCGATCACTTGTAAATTACCAGTCACATGCACACCACAGCTGATTTGCATTTGGTGAGCCAAACCCTCAAAAACGGCAAAGCTCACACAGGTACAAGTGAAAGTAACTTTGAGTCATATCTAAGCCCATAAAAATATATATTATTTATAGGCATGTCACGATATATCATACAATGATAAATCACAACACAAATTTTTGACCATTCAAATCAATGAAAAAAAAAAAGAACCACGATTGTTTATACAGTAGAGGGTGCAATAACTTACGAGAGAGGGAATGCATGCGACTTGACCTGGCGGCATCAGACCGGCACATCCAGCAACTTTGGCTTGCAACACGTCCCTGCCCCTTCCTGGGGGAATACAAATGATACTTGCCATAGATTTTAAAGGAGATGCGCAGAACCTCATTCATTATCTCTAGCCGCTTTATCCTGTTCTACAGGGTCGCAGGCAAGCTGGAGCCTATCCCAGCTGACTACGGGCGAAAGGCGGGGTACACCCTGGACAAGTCGCCAGGTCATCACAGGGCTGACACATAGACATAGACAACCATTCACACCCACATTCACACCTACGGTCAATTTAGAGTCACCAGTTAACCTAACCTGCATGTCTTTGGACTGTGGGGGAAACCGGAGCACCCGGAGGAAACCCACGCAGACACGGGGAAAACATGCAAACTCCGCACAGAAAGGCTCTCGCTGGCCACGGGGCTCAAACCCAGGCCTTCTTGCTGTGAGGCGACAGCGCTAACCACTACACCACCGTGCCGCCCATGCTCAGAACCTTTATTTTTAAATAAATTTCTGAGTGGATAGTATCTCCATGCATAAATGGGAATATATATATATATATATATATATATATATATATATATATATATTTTTTTTTTTTTGTTTGTCTTTTTTGAGAGTTAAAATCGACCGCAAACTTGGCATTTGAGCTGCCCCGCTCAGCCAGCCAGCCCTGAGTGTGTGACGTCACAGCGGTAACTGGTTTTAAGGCTGAGGCCTTTGACAGCTATAGACCGAACTCATATAAATAAAAATTTATGGTGAAAGTAAGAAATACCATGACTGAGTTGCTCAACTAAGACTGATTTGACTTCATTGATTATGGGTTGACTCTCATTAAAACAGGATAGGTGTTATAATTTATGCAACATACATGTACATGCCTGCCTTTTCACTGATAAAACGTAAAAGGCTAATTAAATAATCAGATGAACTGAGACAATCACATTCTGAAGCAAATTAAATAAAGCTTATACTGGTAACTTAAATACACAATACACGTTACATGTATTAATCTAAATGCAGGTAAACAATGTGTTTTTTTTTTTTTTTTTTATATCCAAATGAGAGTCTGAGCTTACCTGTCTGTGTTCTTGCTTCTTGAAGGCCGATCTTGTGGCCGATTGTTTTGAAGCAATCTGACTTTCAGTTGTTCATTCAGTTCTCCGTTCATTCGCTTCTTCCATGTAAGGACGAGATGCCAGCAATATCCAGTGGAGAAATCAGACAGCTGCTCCACTCATTATCCATTTTCTCCATACTGAGTACTCCGCCATTACTGCTTGGCTCAGGCAATTACTAAAACCTGGGACGGGATGGAACATCACCGGTTTTAGCAACAGCCTCGGGGAGGTCACTGCCCGAGCGATAATATGTCGCGTCCCGTTCTGTCCTGGGTTTTACCAACAACCCCTCGGCTCACACTCCGGGAGAACTGGTGCAACTGAACTTACTTTCCTTTTTAAAAAAAATTAAATAATAAAGTAAATACTTTTTTCTTGTAGTTTTCTTTTCCTTTAATTGTTGGTACTGCACTCTTTCAATATGGGCTTATAGCCAACGTTCCTCAACAGATCAGAGGTTTCGTACGAGTCTTCAGTAAAATGTGCAGAGCAGAGGAGAGACCACTTTGTAGGTGCCCAATGTGCCCGTGAACGTCTCGCGAAATGAGTCCAAATCTTTGCAGTTTGAACATTCTTGGGCCATGAATGTAACGTAAAGCCACCTTCTGTCATGTTGCTGCACCGGCCAGCAACACATCTACGTGGCATGGCGATAAATTAGCTCAAAATGGAGGATCGGAGTTGCAGTCAACTCTGTGTTTTAGTATAGTGGAAATGGCAGTGAGACCGATAGACTCCCTGCCGTGACATTACAGATGTCAAAGTCATTCACTCAGACTGCTACCTATTTGAATCATTTTAATTGTAAAAATTACTACATTAGATTTATTGTTAACACTTAAAACTATTCCTGTCCCATTCTTGAAGTCTCAAGACATTTATAAACGAAAGTGAGGCCATGGTTCTGCATAGTTCCTTTAATGTAAAGTAGCAGGACAATACAAAACAGAGAACCACAAGAATTACAACCCCAATTCCAAAAAAGTTGGGATGTTGTGTAAACTGTAAATAAAAACAAATGTGATAATTTGCAAATCATGGAAACCCTATATTTCATTGAAAATAGCACAAAGACAACATGTCAGCTGTTGAAACTGAGAAATTTTATTGTTTTTTGAAAAAATATGCTTATTTTAAACTTGATGTCAGCAACATGTTTCAGAAAAGTTGGAACGGGGTGACAGAAGACTGAAAAAGTTGTGGAATGCTAAAAAAAAAAAAAGACAAGGCTGAAAACTGACCTTGGATGCCTGTGATCTTCAGGCCCTCAGGTGATGCTGCATTAAAAGCAGACACGTGTTTGTAGTGGAAATCACTGTATGGGCTCAGGAACACTTCAGAAAACCATCGGCTGTGAACCCATTACTGCATCCACAAATGCAAGTTAAAACCATATATAAACAATATCCAGAAACACTGCCACCTTCTCTGTGCCCAAGCTCTTTTTTACAATGGACTGAGGCAAAGTGGAAAATTGTCCCGAGGTCTGACGAATCAAAAGTAGAAATTCTTTTTAGAAATCATGGACACCACGTCCTCCAGGCTAAAAAGGAGAGGGACTATCCAGCTTGTTATCAGGGCACAGTTCAAAAGCCAATATCTGTGATGGTATGAGGGTGCATTAGTGCACATGACATGGGTAGCTTGTACATCTGGGAGGCATCATTACTGCTAAATGAGAGATACACGTTTCAGAGCAATATGCTGCCATCCAGACAAAAAAAAAACAACAAAATTTCTCATTTTCAACATTTGATATGTTGTGTTTGTATTAGTTTCACTGAAATATAGGATTTCTATGATTTGCAAATTATCGCATTCTGTTTTTATTTACAGTTTAGACAGAATCCCAATTCATTTGTAATTGGGGTTATAAATTAGTTTATAAATGGCACTATGTCAAGTGAATATAAGTTCAATCTGCCAACCATAGAATGTGCAAGATACATTGAAAAGATTAATTTGATCCATTTTAAGTCATGTCCCTTCCATAGGTGTTAAAGAAGGCAAGTGGACTTGAAATCCTTGAAGACGTTTCACCTCTCATCTGAAAGGCTTCTTCAGTTCTGTCTGACTAGTGGGGAGTTTCAGGTATTTGCCTTCTAGTGGGCCAAAAGCAACCCAAAGGAGTGTCGCTGAGGTCACATAGGTTGTTGACACTCTCAGCCATCCTGTAGGTTGTTAGGATCACTGGAGGCCGGGAGTGAACGGTGTAGTAGCCTCGAGGGTCGTTAGGGTGATCTGTGGGTCATTGGCTCTCTCTGCCATCATGGGAGTTGTTGAAGTCAGCTGAGTCTTGGCTCAAGACGGTCACAAAAAGAGGAGGACACACAATTAAGTTTCAGAAACTCAAGAATTTATTCAATAAACTGATAAAAAATAAGATGTAAAGCATAACTCAAACAAACAATGTCAGTATGGACAGTCAGTAATCTGTAGTATATGCAAAGAGTGGGTGCGTGAAAATATGATGTTGAGGCATGAAAAATAAAGGCAACAAAAACTAAAGGGCAGACCCCTGCCACCTGTCTGTCCCCTCCACTTGAGTAGGCCTAAAAAAGGAGGATATAAAGAAAACAGACAGGTAAACACAATCCCAGGTAACTACCTATGTAAAGGGCCAGCACCCTAACAAGCTGACAGCCCTGAGGCTGTCACACCCTCGCTCTCAAAACAGGGGTCCCTCCATGAAACCCTGTAAAGGAAAAAGGGTAAACACTGCTATACAGTAAATACTGTAAACTATCAACTTGGACATGCATACCCATCCGAGTGTAAAACAAAAACACTAACAAGATCAATGTTAATTCTTAAGTGCAGGTAAATTCTTCAGATGCAAGAAAAAAAATCCTTAACTAATTTCCAAAGTAGCATTGCAAAGTGTAAACATGGAGGATATGCTACAATATACTTCAGTGTAGTATTTAACTATAAACATGGGAAAGAGCATCTGCTACAATATTTTCTGACCCTTTAATGTGGTGTATATCAAGACAGTATGACTGTAGAAACAATGGCCACCGAATTAACCTCTGATTTGGACACCTTAATGAATTCAAGAATACCAATGGATTGTGGTCAGGGAACACAACCAGTGGCATACTAGAATTAACATAAATGGCAAAATACTGAAGAGCCCAAATGAGTGCTAACGCTTATTTTATTATATATATATATATATATATATATATATATATATATATATATATATATATTTTTTTTTTTTACCACAAAATAATTCAACTTGTAGGAATTAAATTTCTTAGAAAAGAAGCTAACTGGATGCTCGATACCTTGTTGTCAGCCTGAATCAAGACAGCACTAGCGCCAACATTGCTTGCATCAACCTGCAATGAAAAGGGTCGATCAAAGCACGGAGCAACTAGCACAGGAGCAGAACAAAGAATGGGCTTTGTTGTCAAATGCCAACTGACAATTTGACAACCACACAAACTTTTCCCCATCCCTCAAAAGACCCGTCAGCAGAGCTACCACTGTTACAAAGTTTCTGCAAAAACAGCGATAATACCCCACCAGATCTAGAAATCGACGAAGATCTCTTTTTGTGGCTGGAGGAGGATACTCCTGAACAGCAGCAACTTTTGCCAGAACAAATCGAACCACGCCATTCCCCATAGACTAGGTTGATTTTCAGATAATGTGACACCCCCAGGCATTTTTGAGTAAAAGTTGGCAAACAAACTTTTCTAAAAGTATTTTTTGTGCTGAATCCATTTTTGCTGTTTGCCAAGCTGTATCTCTTATGTGGAAGTCTGTAGAGCACAAAATCTAAGACAACCTCTAAAATTTCAGTAAATTCCATTTTTTTTATTTTACATCATGTACAACAATAATGATCAAGTCTAGGAGGTTTATTTGTAGTGAGAATTATGGTACTTGTATGTGACAAGGACAATTGCACTTTCATTTCTTATTGTTGTCCTGAATGTCTTCTTTTATCCCTATATTTCAAGCAGACAAATAGAAAATCTTACATTCCTGAGTCATTTCATTGAGATGCAAGGAAACTGTTGCCATCACATCAGAGTTTGTAAATTAACTTCAAACTTATCCACAAGAACTTTAATTCAAAATAAAATCACTTTTTGCCATCATTTCTATTTCCATACAGTGTTTAAATATTGCTAATCATAGGGCTGGGCAATATATTGATATTTAAGATGTATCGAGATGGACAAGTATCTCGATATGGATTTTGAGATGTCGAATTAATCGAGAAAAAAAATTACTTTTTGGAATTACAGAGGTTTGTTCACCTTATCACTCTGTAACACCTCAAAACACTGTTAGTTGAAAGATAAGTAGCATTTAATATTGTGCAGTAGCATTTACTTGATTGCGTTTTCACATATTTCCACTGCATGCCTTCGGTTGGCTACTCCAGCGACTTCACTCAGACTGCCCGTGCTTCGATCGCCCATGCTGCAGCAGGCAAACATCTTACTGCGGAGCAGCAGCACAGACAGTTTTGTCCCACAGCAGTTTAAAAACTGATACAGTTCTGTCCCTACTAGCAGAAGTTTTACTTATTTTTTATTTATTTAGGGGGATTTGAAAATATCGAGATATATATCGTATATCGAGATATAGAAGAAATCGAGATATGTTTTTCCTCCATATCGCCCAGCCCTAGTTCATCACCATAAAACTCTATCCAAAGAGCTATATAAGCCAACATTTCTGGTAGCATTTGAAATATTTCTGTCGGTAAGATCATCCATGAAGTCTGTCAGATTGTAAGAACATCATTATGGAAGCTGTGTGTAGCTTGAAGCTAGACCAGTCAATACCATTGGATACCTGCATTATATGCAAAGAGTCCAAGAGAGATCAGGTATTCAAAGCAACTGAACAGGGCCTTCTCACATTAAAAGCAGCTGCAGAAGACAGAAAAAGGCTGTGGTATTTTTGCTGTTTTGTGAAAATTAGTCATATTGGAGAATCTTATGTTGTTGTTTATAGTTTTATGTTAATATATGTTATGTTAAACCATCACCCTAGTTACATTACATAGTTACAGATCATTTATGTACATATGATTTTGATGTTCCTATATGGATGCATTCAAGTAAAAAAAAAAAAATCAAAGTTCTGGAGGCGCCGTGGCTTGGTTGGCTGGGATGCCGTAACATAAATCCGGGGACCCAGGTTTGAGTCTGACCCAAGGTCATTTCCCGATCCTTCCCCATCTCTCTCTCCCAATCATTTCCTCTCGCCCTCTAAATGTCCTACATAAAGGCAAAAAAGACCAAAAAAAAATATATATATATATATATATATATATATATAAAAAATGGATAAAAAGTTCAGTGTTCACCAAAAATATTCTGAGATAAATATTATGTATTTTAAATATTAGCCTATGTTTGTTTTCTGTACCCAATAAATCTTCTGTCGCAATTTAAGATTTTATTTTTGAGCCAGAGCTGAGAAATTTGTTTATTTTTTTAGCCTATGAGACTGCCACTCTACTGAGTTACAAATAAAAAGACTGCCTAAATGGATTCAGCAGAAAGAATTACCCTTTATATAGTCTATTATATAGTCTATAAACTCAAGACCACGAATTTTATAATTTAATGTGGTAATTTGGACCACACACACTACCTAAAGTCTGTTTTTGAGAGTTCCTTTCACCCAATTGAAGCCAAATTTGGTACTTATTTAGCCAAGAGGTATATGCAATTTTCTGCTATTTTACTTTTTTCATACTGTACAACATTGAAGAGTTTTATATTGAAATACTCGAAATATGCAAATGTGCCCTCTACTGGGCTCCACGTATGAGATACAGCTTGGCAAACAGCAAAAATGGATTCAGCGCAAAAAATACCTTTAGAAAAGTTTGTTTGCCAACTTTTACTCACAAATGCCTGCAACTCCTTATTTAAGCCCCTTTTTGCAATTCTGACCTAGTCTAACACCACCTTTCAAAGGTATGTCACAGTGCCCTTGGCAAATTCACATTTCGCCAGGTTCACGGTGAGCTGTGCGTGAGATAAGCGGTCAAATACTGAGGCCAACCTCTTCAAATGAGACTCCCAGGTATCACCTGAATATTACCAAATCATCCAAATACATTGTACATCCATCCAGTCCCACTTGATTCTTGAGTCTCTGAAATGTTGCTAGAGCATTTCTTAACCCAAAACTCATGATGGTATATGAATACAACCCAGATAGTGTGATGAAAGATGAGATGTTCTGTGCCCTGATGTCAACGGCACCTGCCAATAACCTTTTAACAGGTCTAATTTCATAGCAAACTTGGCAGCACCTACTTCATCAACATAATCTTCAACTCGAGGCAAAGGAAAACTGTCAGGCTTTGTGATGTTATTCATCTTTCTGAAATCCGTACAAAATTGAACTGTTTTATCTGGTTTATCAACCAAGATGCACGGAGAGGCCTTATCAGAAGAAGATGGGACTGCGATGTTATTTTGCAGCATATACCGAACTTCAGACTCCAGCAATTTATGCTTCTCAGGTGACACGCGATTAAACTCATTAAACAGTGTTTTTGAATCCCCCACATCTATATCATGTTTAATCCAAGAAGTGCATGATGCCATGTCTCCAAAGAGAACAGTGTACTTGTTAATTAACTGAATCAACTCGGCGCATTGGGGCTCAGACAAATAGGCAAGAGATTTATCCATTTGCTCCAAGAACTCTGAATTTTTGAGTTGCCCACACAGAATCCCATCATCAGATGTAATACCCACTTCCTTCCCGTTTACTATACCTGAACTGCCCACAGGCAATGATAAGGCAGCCAGAGCAGGCTGAACAGACTCTGAGACATAGCAAGGCTTCATAACATTTACATGGTACAAAGTGTTCTTTTTTTCTAGAAGATGATGTAGCCACCACATAGTTCCCGTTAGATACTTTACGGACCACTGTAAAAGGGACATCAAACTTTGCCTCAAAAGGTGAATTTACGAGAGGACAAAGAACTAACACCTGATCACCAACATCGAACGAACGTTTCTCCACTGTGCAATCGTATAAATGCTTCATTTTTGTTTGAGACTTTTCCAACTTAAATTTTGCAAATGTCTGGGTTCTATACAGCCTCTCTTTAAAACCGTTAATGTAGGTTGAGAGAATTTTCACAGGGTCTGACTTTTTATCATGCAGGACTGATAAGATACCTCTAACTTTGTGACCAATTAATTTGGACTATAACCTGTGCTTTCTTGCACCACCTTTTGCGCAGCAAGCATTAGCCAGGGCAAGCCTTCTTCCCAGTCACTATCCAATTGAACACAATAAGCACGCAAAAGAGCTTTCATAGTTCGGTGAAACCTTTTCAGTGCACCTTGGCTTTGTGAATGGTAGGCTGTTGATTTATTATGTTTAATACGCAACTGCTTTAGCATATCCTCGAACAGATGAGAGCTTAAGTTTGATCCTTGATCATGCTGTATTACTCTCAGTATGCCAGATATTGACATGAATTGTGACAAGGCTTTCACTATTGACCTGGACGAAATTGAACCGGGTGCAGCAGGACAGGCTTTAATGTTTGGTTGGGTTTGCCAGTCACCTGACATGTGTGGCATGTTTTAATATATGCAGCAACTTCCCTTTTCAAACGAGGCCAAAAGAAATTCCGAAGGAGGCAATCATAGGTCTTCCATACTCCGCTATGACCAGACTGGTCATGTGCCACCTGCAACACTGATTTACGGTATTTAGTAGGCACCACCAACTGAATGATGGCTTCTCCCACAAGCCCATCTACATGTGGAACCCACTTGTGATATAAAACACCATCGTGGACAAAATGTCCACGCATAGTCCTCAGAATGTCTGCAGAGGAAAGTGTGTTATTAAACATCTCTCCTAGAGACAGGTCATCATGCTGACTTTGACCTAAATCCTCCAAGGACAAAGAGAAAGGCAAATTAGACAGGTCACATACAGACAGCAGAGATTTTAAATTCCCTTTGTGACTGCCATCCACATCTAATGCTGTACCCTGAACATGGCACGTGTCACAGCACACACTGCATTCATTTCTTCCCTACGAACCTGGTTACTTTGAGGGAGAGATACAACAGGTTAAGGAACTTCAGCCCACACCCATTCACCCGCGAGCTTATTCCCCAGGATAATGTGGACGCCATCCACTGGTAATGCTGGGCGTACGCCCAGTACAACTTCATCCTGCACCAAATTAGAGCTGAGGTTAACTGTGTGAAGTGGAACAGACAAAGTGTGTAACCTCATCCCCCAAATCAACACACTGTCACCAGTGTAGGACAGTTGGGAGAAAGGCAACACAGACTGCAAAATAAAAGAATCCAGAGCTCCAGTATCCCTTAGGATTTTAATAGGAACCCAGTCATCACAACCAGGTAGACATATATGACCTTCTGTAATCTCATCTCATTATCTCTAGCCGCTTTATCCTTCTACAGGGTCGCAGGCAAGCTGGAGCCTATCCCAGCTGACTATGGGCGAAAGGCGGGGTACACCCTGGACAAGTCGCCAGGTCATCACAGGGCTGACACATAGACACAGACAACCATTCACACTCACATTCACACCTACGGTCAATTTAGAGTCACCAGTTAACCTAACCTGCATGTCTTTGGACTGTGGGGGAAACCGGAGCACCCGGAGGAAACCCACGCGGACACGGGGAGAACATGCAAACTCCACACAGAAAGGCCCTCGCCGGCCACGGGGCTCGAACCCAGGACCTTCTTGCTGTGAGGCGACAGCGCTAACCACTACACCACCGTGCCGCCACCTTCTGTAATAAAGGGTGAATATGATGACATGCAATCAGTATCCAACACTTCAGCATTTTGTTATCCCCCCCGTCATGCTCAGAACTGACAGACGATAAAAGGCACAGCCAGAGCAGAAGGTTTAAACTGCGCACTATTTCCAGGGCATTTAGATTTATTTTTCAGTGCAGGACAATCCACTTTCCAGTATCCCCTCTCATGACAATAAGTGCAAATCAATTCAGACATTCGAGGTGAAGTGAAAGTAGGTTTTGGTGAAACAGGAGTAAACCGCGAAGATGACGACACAGCCCCTTGGTTACAATAATCAACAAAAGTGCTCTTGTGCTTTAAAGCGAATTCATCAGCTAATGCAGCGGCTTCCTCAGGTGTTTTTACTCTATACTCTGCAACAAATGTAGCAATGTGATCAGGAATTGACTCTTTAAACTGTTCCAATATGATTAAATACAACAGATCTTCCAATGTCGTTATCTCGCTCACAGAACACCAGCGCAGAAAATGCTTTTTTTAAGTCTTTGATGAATTCCATATGAGTCTGATCACCATTTCTCACACAAGACCTAAAACATTGGCGATAAGCTTTGGGAATGAGTTCAAACGAGTTTAACACCACAGATTTTATTTTCGCATAGTTCTGCGAGTCCGTGTGACTCAGTGAAGAAAATGCTTCCTGGGACTTGCCAGTTAGAACGCACTGAAAAAGAAAAGCACTGTCTGTATCAGACCACCCCCATGCCTCAGCCACTAATTCAAAAAGGTCAAAGAATGTATCGGGATTTCTCTCGTTAAATTTTGGAACGAGTCTCAAATTTAATGACATGTCTTGCAAAACCACAGTTACAACATCAGTTGCAGCAGACTGAGGCAATTTACCATTTTTGACCAGATTTCATTTGTAATACTGCAAGTCTAATTTTGCCTTTTCTAGCTGGATTCTGTTGTGCTTAGCCACATATTTTAATTTCTCGTGCTCCATCTGCAACAATTCGTTCTGTTTCACAAAAATGAATTGCCCACTGGGAGACGGAGTGGGAGTTGGCAGGGACAGCTCCACAGGCGTAGACTTTTTAATCAAAATGCCTTTATCAAACAAGGCCTTTTTCAAAGCAGTTTTAATATCATCCTTGAGTCTCTTATCCGTAATTTCAATTGTATAATGTTCAGTGATATTTAACAATTTTTCTTTCATGTAAATTTCCAAAACCTCCTTCAAAGGAGATTGGACAAATTCATCTGTCTCCATGTTGGCAAACACCACAAAACAAACAAATCACCATGTGTACAAAGAAGATATTTATTAGGGTTTCTCTGCTAACTATACCCAATCCCAAAGTATGACTAAACTCGCTCCTGGCTCTTCATGCAGTTACCAGTGAGGGGTACTTATGCATTAGCCAGAACGGTCAAGAGAAAAAAATCCTTTCTCTCTCTCGACAGCTCTGACACTGGTTCCAGCTGGGTGTGAAATGCGACTGTAATACAGCAACGCACACCACCCCATGGAAGTGCTCCTGAGCGAACGCTACTACTCACTTTCACTACAACACTACAAAATTCCCAAACCGACGTGCATCAAAGGACACACAATGCTATGCCTAAGATTAACCATAATATCAAAGATCAAAATTGTACACACTGGTGACTTACCAAGCATGAGCTTCCGACATGGATACCTAAATGCTGAGCTCCAAAAACATAGGTGTGTCCTCCAAACAGGTGCTTACCAATTAATTTTGCTGGCAAATACCGAACAAACAAAAGCACATTCAAAGAGTGTCAATATCACAAAAATTAATGACCAGGCCAAATAGTAAGTAACATATATCACCAGGTCATGCACAAATTTGAACAAGAGTAAGCACCAAAGGAAACGATGCCAAGCTAAATCTCAATAGCTCCAAACTTACCAAAATTCCCTGACTGGGAGCTTCCAATCAGGCAAAACCAATTAGCGTTACAAAGCGAATGGGTTAAGTAAAGTGGACGAGCCCCCATTTTGTAACGGTCTGGCTTGAGACCATCACAAAAAGAAGAGGACACACAATTAAGTTTCAGAAACTCAAGAATTTATTCAATAAACAGATCAAAAATAAGATGTAAAGCATAGCTCAAACAAATAATGCCAGTATGGACAGTCAGTAATCGGTAGTACTGTATGGTATATGCAAAGAGTAGATGCGTGAAAGTATGATGTTGAGGCATGAAAAATAAAGGCAACACAAACCAAAATCAGAAAGAGCAAACACCTTTCACTTGTCTGTCCATCCCCTCCACCCGAGTAGGCCTAAAAGAGGAGAATATAAAGAAAACAAAGACGGGTGAACACAATCCTAGGTAACTGCCCATTTAAAGGGCCAGCATCCCAACAAGCTGACAGCCCTGAGGCTGTCACATACCCCTTTTCCACCAAATCAGTTCCAGGGCTGGTTCAGGGCCGGTGCTGGTTCACAACTCGTTCAACTTGCGAGCCAGCTGAGAACCAGTTTGCTTTTCCATAGCTTGCGGTGCTAAGGGAAGCCACGTCCTTATGTCACTGTATACGTCAGTTACGTTGCTGTATACGTCAGTTACGTCGCTACATTTGCATAAACCTTGGCGCGAATATCGAAGCAAAAACAACACGGAAGAAGCAGCAGCAGCAGCAACAACAATAATAATAATGGATGACTTCACGTTTGTACAGCTGCTGGTTCTCGTCGCTTAAAAATGGCGATCTTTCGCGGTCTTGTTATTGTTGTTGGTCTTAACAACACACACACACACACACACACACACACACCCGCTGACGTAAGCGGTTCTTTCCTCTGGCCCAGCAGAGAGTTGGTGCTAGCCTGGAACCGGTTTTTCTGGCCCCAGAGCCAGTTCTTTGTCAGTGGAAACAGAAAACCCGGTTCCAAACTAAGCACTGGCCCCGAACCAGCCCTGGAACTGCTTTGGTGGAAAAGGGGCAACAGATGTGTATTCAGTTGTCTGGGAAGTGTGCCAAGGACTGCATTGTAGGTGGCTGATAAGTGGTGTCTCAGACCCCCTCCTTTGTTCAGCGATGGTTGTTCCTGGTGGACGAAGATGGCTTCTTTTACTCCTCTTTCAAACCACCGGTCTTCTCTGGCTAAAATGCATACATTGCAGTCCTGAAATGAGTGTCCTTTGTAAGTGAGATGAAGATAGACTGCAGGGTCCTGGTCTGAGGAACTGACTCCACTGTGTTGAGCCATGCACTTGTGAAGCAGTTGTTTCGTTTCCCTAATGTACAGGCCTAACCTCCTTAGGATTGCTTTTGGTCCACTAGAGGATAAATACCTGAAACTCCCCACTAGTCAGACAGAACTGAAGAAGGCTTTTGGATGAGAGGTGAAATGCCTTCAAGGATTTCAAGTAAGTCCAGCTGCCTTCTTTAGCACCTACCGGTATGTATTATGATGACCTAGATGACTGAGAACCTTCACAGTCATGTCCCTTCAGTCTCCCAGCATCAATCTAGTGTGATAACCCCACTCAATGACCAAAGGTGTCCTGAACAGTCATCTGTTTGTACCTTATTGACTCATCAGGTAAGCAAATTGCCAGTGAAATATTTTACTTTTCAGTCCTATGTTACAAAACATTTGCTCACTAGCAGTAGTACTGTGCTCTAACAGCATAACTCGCTACATTATAGCCTATATGTTAGACTGGTCAGTATAGCCTGAGGCCCAACGAGTAACTGTTAGTAGCCTACTAAGGACATGGTCCGTACTAGAACCTATTCTTTATATAATGTAGGTTACAGGAGGCTATGAATTTTTATATAAATTTTAGCTGCTTTGATTCTGCAAAGCACATGAGCGCACACATCCTCACTGCCACTGTCCTGCCCTTTCAGACAAGCATCTGTGCTACTAACATTAGCCTACAGCTGTTAATATTAAATTAATGGAAATAAAAATTGTTTGTCTTGACACCTTGCTCCAACTAGCCCCAACATCAATTTGACTGTGGCCATGTAATTGTAGATGTGATTCACTTTTATGTAACCCTACTCTGATTGATTGGTAATTATATGCACTTATAATCAACAGAATTAAATAATATAAAAAAGGTTATATGACTGTGACCCTTTCCCTGTAGCCTATGTAAAATTACTTTTGATGTGATAAGTGATTTGTGTCTTTGCCAAAAGCAAAAGAAAAGAGAAGCAAATGGAGGTAGTACAAATATTCAGAAAAATGTATTAACAGAAGGCCTATTTGTTATTAACAAATTTAATTTTTAACAAAAGGAATATTTTAATTAATATATTATATTTTACTCCAACCTGTACAAATTGTTGGTTATTAAGAAAATGAAAACGTATATTTAAGTTGTCAAAGAATAGGAAAATAAATGTTGCTTTTTTTTTTGGTAAAACAATTTTCTTCATTTAAATTTTTTTTCAAAAATAATGTGGGAAAATTGAATGGTGAACCCAATATTGTGAAATGAATTGAATCGTGAATTGTTACATGCCTAATCAGTGTTCCAGCTATTTTTCTAAGAGGGCAGGGTGCCAATGATTCTTGCAGGCAATTTTTCATTCATCTAGGACAATTTTGCGCGCATCACTATAGACAAAGATTCTATCATGCAAAATTAGTCATACTGGGCAACTATGCAAGGTAGATTAGTAAAATAAAGTAAGCAAATCTGAAACTTCTTAGTTCACCAGTTTAACACAATGCTTCATAATGTCACGTCTGCGTGCATTCACGCTTGGCATGCCTCGAGCTGTCACTCTTGTCCATGTGCATTTGCATGACAGTCTAATGTTAGTTAATACTACAAATAATAGTAATACTAATAGTGCTAATTGATCATTAATATTAGTCGGGGGATAGTAATGTTAGATTAGATCTAGTCTAACATACTAACATTAGTGACTAGATTTTCTATAGATCTATGTCTAGAGTCTAGATCTATTGGTCCTAACTTTTGATTGAATGGATTTGTTTAGTCCTCAACTTCTAGATCTACTTACATTCTGGCAAACAGAGTTGCTAGGTTCTGTGAACCTCTAGCTACTTTTACCAATTATTTTTTTCTTTAATGCGTTTGTAGGCATCACTACTTTTCAAACGTATCTTACTTCACTGACTTGTTATTGTATACAAAATGGTTGAGGAGAGAGCATGTCTATGACTCTGCAGTAATAGTGTGTTGTGATTTGGTCAACATGCGTTACCTTCATTGCAAGTCGGCAACACTCATTAGGGCACACTTTCTTCCTGTGGTGGAATGTATGTGCTAGGCACTTGGAAAGTTCTGGAAAATTATGAGTAGCATGCATATAAATTTGGGTGTGGTGTTGGTATTTGAGGGTAGGGCATAGAGGGCAGGCGCAGCACCCTAGTAAAATAAACTAGCTGGAATGCTGCTAATTATTTATGAACAGGCCAAAACCTGGAGCTGAATTGCAGAAGTAGTGCAACCTTAAATCAGAAAAAGTTAGGACAGTATGGAAAATGTAAAGAAAATGGTGATTTCTAAATTTACTTTGACTTGTACAGGTAGTCGTCAACTTACAACCTATGCGACTTACGACCGATCGACTTTACGACCGTCTGGTTATGACTGGCAAGTGTTTCCCAGCTGAGCTAGCTGAGCGTACGACAGTTTCCTCCCCAGCTCCCGGCAGCGCCTCTCGCCGCGTACAACAGTTTCCGCCCCAGCTCCAGGCACATGCACAGTCTCTCTCGCGCTCCCTCGCGCACTCCGTCATACAGTTTCCGCCCCAGCTCCAGGCACATGCGCAGTCTCTCTCGCGCTCCCTCGCGCACTCCGTCATACAGTTTCCGCCCCAGCTCCTGGTTTATGAAACGAGCAATTCCTCCCGCCAGCCCAAGTGCTGCAACAGCTGATGATGACGTAGACGACCCACAGCCAAGTACCAGTGATGCCAGCGGTCACTAAATTTTGTATTTTGCTATGTTTTACATTTGTATTTTGGTATGTTTCAAACTAAAATGTTTTCTATTTTTCACACCTGTATTTCGTATTTTTTGTTTTGCACATATTAAACGAATTGCACTGTACGCAGTGTAGTATGCAGTGTTTGACTTAAACCAAATAATGACCCAAGGTAATGAAATAAGAAAATGTTGATAAAATAAGACTTTAAGATGATTACAATATCATTACACATCACAATATACTTACGTTCATTTAACATAGGCCGACTTACGACCAGATCGGTTTACGACCGGTCAGTCATAACCAAATGCAGTCGTAAGTCGACGACTACCTGTATTTCATTGCAGAGAGCATGAATCCAAGATATTTCATGTTTTGTCTGATCAACTTCATTTCATTTGTTAATGTCCATCCATTTCTGTTTTAGGCTTACACCACATTCCAAAAAAGTTGGGACAGGGCAATTTAGGGCTAGTAATGAGAAGACCATAAATAATGATGTGATTTGAAACAGGTAATGTCAACAGGTGATTATAATGATGATTTGATACAAAAACAGTATCCAGGAAAGGCCTAGTTTTTGAAGAGCAAAGGATCTTCAGTTTGTCAACAAATGCATGAGGAAATTATTGAAATGTTTAAAAACAATGTTCCTTAAAGAAGATATTAAGGGATTTGGATATTTCACCCTCTACAGTGCATAATATCAGTAAACAATTCAAGGAATCTGGAGGAATTTTGGTGCATAAAGGGCAAGGGTGCAAGTCTAAGCTGAACACCCATGATCTCTGATCTCTCAGATGCCACTGCATCAAGAACTGTCATTCATCTATAACTGATATTACCACATGGGCTCAGGGTTACTTTGGCAAACCTTTGCCAAGCATTGCAATAGGGTACTACATCCACAAATGCCAGTTAAAACTTTAGTGTCCAAAAAGGAAGCTTTATGTTAACCGTATCCAGAAGCACCGTCGTCTTCTCTGGGCTCAGAGGCATTTGGGATGGACCATAACACAGTGGAAACATGTATTGTGGTCAGACAGATCAGTATTCCAGGTCTATTTTTGGAACAAAATGGGTACCGTGTGCTCTGGACCAAAGATGAAAAGGACCATCCAGACTGTTACCAGTAACAAATCCAAAAGCCAGGGTCTGTTATGGTATGGGATTGTATCAATGCCCTTGGCAAAGGTAACTTACACTTCTGTGACGGCAGCATTAATGCAGAAAAGTACACTGAGATTTTGGAGCAACATATGCTGCCTTCAAGTTGACATTGTAGGTGCAATTGGTAATTGAGTGATCAATCTCATTAAATCTGAAGGTTAATTATTGTCATTAAATTGAATAATGCTCATTGAATCATTCTCATTGAATCGTTTTCATTGAATCAGTCTCATATTATCATTAAATCACTCATGGAATCAGTCTCATTGGATCAGTCTCATTAATTAATACCATTAATTTTGGTGTTTAATAATAAATTACCAAATAGCTAAATTATGGTATATTCCAAATTATTATGAGAGCAATTCCAGCGTTATGGACGTGACACTTGAACTCAAAATGGCAACAAATGACCCAGTGCATGTTTTATTGTCTCCCAGTATTTAAACAGGTGTTGCATATTTTAAGGCTGTACCACACTGGAGAAGTGATAGAACAAGAACAATTCCCATAGTACATCTAGGGCATGCCAGAAAGTGCCAATAAAAGATGCGTTATGGATGTGACAGAAAAAGTATCACTTTTCTTGGGTGATTGTACATTTTTATCAAACTCTGTGAAATTGTAAACTTAATGTCGAAATGGAGATATCCATTTGATAGAGGGGTCCAAGGTGAATATTAAAAAATCTTTGTTTAAAATATTTTGTATTTCATGCAGAGTTTCGGAAGGAAAAGTCAGCGTTATGGATGTGACAAAATTCCGTTATGGATGTGACATGTCTGAAATAGATATGGCATACGTTTAGAAAATCAGCAATTTAACCACCATAACCCTTTGAAAAACTCTCTAAATATCAGCTAAAACTATCAAAGTTCTTAAATAATATTTAGAATGGCTATTGTTTTGCTGTTTTGTGGATTTTAGCATACATTTCTGTGGCTTGTGGCAATAATATAGAATTGTACATGATCAAAGTTGATTTTAGCTTGGGGTTTACATTATAAGAAAGAAAGACTGACAGTGACATATTAGGTTGGTTACAAATTGGTTCAACTTATTCACATCTGTAAAATACAGGCCTAGGTGATATCTCTGGGAGTGGTTTTGATGTATTACATGTTGCTTTAATTTTGCATGGTGAGGTTGACATTTACATGGAATTGCCCATGATCACTTACCATATTACATAAATCATATGCACCTTGGAATTCTTTGAGATTTGGGCGACTTCAAAAGTATCGGAACAACAAATGAAACACAGTTTCAATAATAATTGAATTTATTATAACAAAGATAAAAATGAATAATAGCAGTTGAAATATATACAAATATTATATATACTTGATGAGATGTGTGTGTGGTCATGATGAAGACAAAAGATTAGCTTTGTGTGCTAATTAAGATGTGTTTGTGTGTGTGAGGCCTGGTGACCACGTTTCTAAGTAACACAAGAGAGTTAGCTTTGGTTGCTAAGACAATCTGAGGTGTGTGTCACCCCGTGGAAAAGAATTAGCTTTGGTTGCTAAGACAAAAGAATTAGCCCTATGTGGCTAGCTAAGGCCCAAGGATCCTACCTCGTGGAGTTAAAACAAAAGGTATGTATGTGAGTGTGGAGGAGGGCCGCCACGTGTTCCCTTGAGACAATACACTTAGCCCTGGATGCTAATGGGACAAAAGAATTAGCCGTAGGCTAATTTCACTAGCTTATAACAGTACTAAATCCACTGAAATCTTGATGCGGTCAAGATACGTGTAATAATGAAATTAAAGTGTTAGCCAGGAATAGAGAGAGAGCATGCAAAGCCTATCAAACAATTGAGAGATTAAAATAAAATAGAACAATCATCAATTCAACACGCTGCGTGTTTACAGTGTACATATTTAAACCGTTCCTGAGTTTAAATTCACACTTCTTCATAAAACTAATTCCTAAGACTAGTTTTGCCCAAATGCCAGTCTTACTTCAGTATCTCGCCTCTACGCAAGATTATGAGAAGATGTTCCGAGATTTTTTGGAGTTTCACCGTTGTGGAGCACGAGTCGCTTCGTGAAGCGCAGAGAATTTCTTGGTCCGACGCGTGGTCGCTCGTGATGAAAAGAAAGTCTCTGATCAGACAATGTGCACAGAGAATTAATTAGAAGGATCCGGTCGCTTCTAACCTTAAATTAAAACTGCTCTGGGCTGCAGTTTTGTACGTACTTATAATGAATAAAACCGGCTGTAACTCGACTGAGTTAAAAATCACGCGATTCTGGATTTTTACCGTGGCCAAAGGTAAACAAAGAAATCGCATTAAATCGTGGATCTTGCAAGAAAAAGACGTCTTTCTTGGGTTTTCTGGTGCAGGGTATCTCTTTGTGTCCAGATGGCTTGAAATCCAGACGAGAGAGAGAGAGACAGAAGCGTTGTTCCGTTTCTTATGCCTTCAGGGAGGAAGTGATGTTGGTGATCCCGCCCAGCATGACGTAGGTCAACGCGGAAGTTGGCTGATGGGAAATGTAGTTTCTTAAAGGGACTGTGTAGTAGTTCTTAGACGGACTGTGTGTGTACCTACAACATCTTTTCCAGGGATATTTCAACAGGACAATGTGAAACCACATTCTGCACACATGACAAAGGCATGGCTGCAGTCCGTACATACGAGGGTGTCAAAAAAAAAATCCCAAATAGAGAGTGTGTGGCAAATTTTGAAATGAAAAGTATGACATCGATGACCCCATACTCTTGCACACCTTAAGACCAGTTTGCAGGAAGAATGGGACAAAATATGATCTGGAATGCTTCCTCACTTGGTGTCTTCAGTCCCTCAACATCTTTTAAGTGTTGTGAGAAGGAATGGTAACATTATAAAGTGGGAAAAGCTTGACTGTCCCAACTTTTTTTTGAAGTATGTTGCAGGAATCAAAATTGAAGTGTTTATTTTCAAAAACAACAAAAGTTAATGAGGTGAAACATCAAATAATGGGCTGTTGTATTGTTTTGAATGCAGTACAGGTCAAAGATTATTTACTTTTTTTATTTCAATTTTAACATACCATCCCAACTTTTTCTGATTTTGGGGTTGTAGTACCTATTCAAAACAACATGTATCAAGCAAAATTTGGGATGGAGTCATGACTGAATCAATATGTGCTCTCTAGATAAGTCTGGTGCCAAGTGCGTATCTCTCTTTTTGTACTGATAGCAGAGCTCCCCGCACGCAAAGCGGATATCCATACTTAAGAGAATATGGTAATGCATCATCCTGATTTTTGATGGCTTTTGACTGTATAATGTCCATATATATGACAAACGTGTACCACCACAGGGAACCCGATTGTAAGTGCAAGGCAACACATCTCATAAACACTTGACCACCGGATAACAACTTTTCTATCTCTATTGACATTATGATAAATGAGTTTTTATCCAGCGCTTATTTTTAACTTGCTTTTAAAAACAAAACATGAGATTATTTACTCACACGTTTTATGGAAAATATTCATGACAGTTTCATATAAAACTAGTTAAAATTATTTTATTAGTCCATTAGCTGGTTGTGTAATTGACAGCTTCTGTTATGTAAGGGCGGTAGACGGATGTAATCACAGGAAGAGTTTTATTGAAAGCACGCTAGCAAACAAATCCAAATGTAGACATAGGCAGAGTCAAAAAACAGGTAGTGGTCAAGCGAGGCACAGACAGGATATCAGAGGTAATACAATACTCAAAGTCCAAAAATACAAACAGGGTTAAAACCAGAAGAGCGGTACAAAATACAAGGCTTGGTAACATCAGATGCAGGGTACAGAGTGCATACTTCATAAAGTCTGTGTGTTACTAAAAGTCCTTAGATGTATGCACTGTGATTGCGCTCTAATCAGGAACAGGTGCATGGTAATTAGTCCTAATGGCGCTGTGTCTGTCCAAACACGTAGACGTAATAGATGTAACCAGACAACTGTTTGACACATCAAGTTTGATATTTGATTGTACCTATCTAGTAATTATGTAAAGTGAAAGTGCTGGTTTGCTGCTGCCCACCAAGCACCCAGCAGAGTCACACCATAATAAATGTCGTGGTGTTGTTTCTGGCGCATGGCATGCAGTGACAAAGAAAGGAAGAAATATGTATTCGTAACTGTGATGCGTATCTCATTGTTAGTATCACGGTCACAAAACAATGCAGCAATTTATTGACACGAAATACACTACACGACACAATTTGATGGTTCATATTCTATATTATTATTATTCTATTCAGGTTGAGTTTGTGCCCTTGCAAACATTTTCCTCATACACTCATCAGGAGCTCCGCTTTTAGGTAGTGTCTATATATACGTCTACATATACGTATGTATGTATGTATGTGTGTGTGTGTGTATATATGCGCACATGCTATTCATTAGGAACTTTGCATACTGCATTTTCTTACTCTCTTCTGTCTTTGCTCCTTGCTTCTTCTTAAACTGTGTGATTATGTGAACTTTCGCTTTTAGCAGATGACAGATTTCACTTGAGGTTCTAGCACATGAATTGCATAAACCTTAATTTCTGTCATTATTTCACAGGTGCTGTTTCACTGGCTGGTGCACAAGCCAATCTATGGGCAGTGGAAGGAGGGAATAGATTAGTTTGCTCTGAACTTTTAAAACTAGCAAAGGCCAACTTGATCCATTCACAAGTTACCACCATTTCCCTTGAGTCAGCAGGTATTTACATGTACTCTCAACCATATATCTGTTAAGTTGGTTCTCAAAGCTCATGCCCTCCAGACTATCCACATTTGTGCAATATCTTCATGTTGCATTGTTTTTATTAAAAAAATTCTTATAACAATACATTTTATTCCTCTTGTTTCACAGTTGCCATTGATTACAATGTTTATTAACGAACGGCATGCGATGCATTTTAAAAATGTATTTAAATTTAAAATTGTGAAATGTCCACTACGCAGGTTAGATTCTGGCATCCCTTATGCTTTCTCTCTTCTGTCTCTTACTTGAAGATAATAAGACGCAAACAAATCACAGGTTCTCCTGTGACAGAGAAATTGGAAAGTGCTAACTCCTGTCCTGAAAACTGTCTTGTGGCAGAAAACTTACAAAGAGCTGACACTCGAGGCTCCTTGATTTAAAAAAAAGATAAATTGTCTATTTGTAGAAATCTTCACCATATTAATTATTACACATTTTTCTTTGTTAGATGACCTTTTTTAAATTTATTAGGAACAGATTATGTAGATTGTCTGCCAAGTCCCTGTGAATGAGTTGTTACTGGTAGATGACAACAGCTGAGCTCATTAATAAAAACCTATGATTTAAAATACAGCCAGAATTAGTGTCAAAGATGTTGTTATAGAAAATTATTCAACACCTTCTGACCAGTCAGATTCAAACATTCGACAACACTGTAGTGTAATATCACAACTGAAATAAATAACTGAAAAGGTTTATACACTATGGCCAAAGGTTTGTGGACACTTGACCATCATACACGCGTGCATTTGTTGAACATCCCATTCCAGCTTTAGTCCCCCTTTTCTGTTATAATAACCTCTGCTCCTCTAGAGGAAGGCTTTCCACTTGCATGGCTGTGGGAATTTGTGCACAAGAGCATTAGTGAGGTTTGGCACTGATGTTGCATGAGGAGACCTGGGGTGCAGTCAGTTTTACAGTTCATCCTAAAGGTGTTCAGTGGGATTGAGGTCAGGATTCTGTGCAGGCCACTTGAGATCTTCCACACCAACCTTGGCAAACCACATCTTCATGAACTTTGCTTTGTGCACAGGGGCATTGTTATGCTGGAATATGTTTGGGCCTCTTAGTTCCAGTGAAAGGAAATTGTAATACTATTCAAAATACATACATGCGTGCAGCATACAAAAACATTCTCTACAGTTGTGTGCTTCTAACTTTGTGGCAACAGTTTGGGGATCTAAGTGTTATGATCAGATGTCCACAAACTCTTAGCCATATAGTGTATCTCTGAATATACCCGTAGTGTTAATTTAACTCAAATGGAAACTTTGCAAGCATCATATTTTAACCATCTTTTCAGTATCACATACAGTACTTTGTGTTTGTGCAGTGAGATTTCATTAATTGCAATTTACAAGCTTGCAGAGATTTTTAGCTTATCTTTGAAAATAATTTTAAAAAATAATTTTTTTCAGAGCTAATTAACTAATGCTAGGTAGTAAGTTATGTACACTGCGTTTCAGGTTGTGTTATGCAAGCTTGTTAAATTTAACCTTTAATCTACAAACAAAAATGAATGTTAATCACAACAGTAGAGAAAATGTTAGAAGTTTTAATATTAGAAGATGGACTGTTTACTTTGCTGGAAATATATTTCTTGGTTCCAGTAACATTTCTACCCACCATTTTTGTGCAATTTTGTTGTTCAGAACAGAAATTTTGGCATCATTTTGACTGAAAATGATTTGTAATGCTGGCTTTACATCTGGATATACATTTGAATGTATCTCAGGGGTGCACAAATGTACCAAAAATTGCTATCTACATATGCAACCTTTAGTATTTAATATTTTGAAGTGTATATAATATGTATATAATATTGCAGTATATTATACAACCGATGTGGTACATGCCAGGGGCTGTATTCAGGAATCTTAAGGCGAGAACTAGCTCTTTGCAGGCTGATTTAGGCTACATCCACACGACAACGGCAACGAGATGTTATTTAAAAATATATCGCGTCCAAATGGGCAACAATCAGTAAAATATCAGGTCCATATGGCAACGCAACGCTTGCTGAAAACGATGCAATACACATGCCACACCTCTAGGGGCGCTGTAAGACGGTCCCTTCGGAGACACCAGAACAATAGAAGAAGTAAGGATGCATATTAGCCACAAAGTCAGGAAAATCTGTTTGTAAAATTACATTATAATGACCAAATACAATGAAAAGTATTTTTCCAGTCTCACCTGTGAAAGGTAATCCCATGTGATCTCGTTTGGATGGCAAACCTGTTGGTACAGTTAAACGCAGCTAATCTTTATTCTCCGCTTTGACCTCTCCAAAATGGCGGCGAGGATGACCTATGATTCTACGCGGAAGGCGGTGTCTTTAATGGTCCGGAATAAATTGAATGCTAATTAAATAATGATTAATTTGCTCCTCTACGCCCTTTTTGAGGAATGTATTGTAGGACTTAAACCCACATCTGAAGAGGTGAGATCGCTCTTTTTTTCTCTATTTTTGCTGGCGGGATTGACTCTCTCTCTCTCTCTCTCACTTTGCACCATTACACAATAAATATTCACAGTGAAAATATTTTGTAAGCGCGTTTCATGAACCAAGTTATAGGATTTGTTGACAACTCGCATCGCAATGAGAAGATCATTGGCACTACTGGTGTTAAGAATCAGACCATTTCATAAATGAATATTTTGCTGTAGAGCTGCAGTGTTTGTACAATTGCATGTTTTTGCTTCACTATTACTGTCACTATTCTGCTTCTTGCATTACTACTGTGAACTAACACTGAACATAATAATAATAATAATAATAATAATAATATCTAAGCTCGTGTTTCACTCTCACTAGTGCTCTGTAAGGCTTTTTCCTGGTGATATTCGTTACACTTCTACCCGGCATGAAGCACTCACAGTCATGTGGTTGTGACGTCATCGTAAACAAATCCGTTTTACTCATCCAGACGACTTCACAACGGCAACATTGCCAGATCTTTACACTCTGGAACCCGTTCTCAAAAAGATTGCGTTTTGGGCACCCAAAACGCCGGTGCCATGTGGACGCCAGGCCTAAACGATAAGCAATTGTATCGGAGTCACCTGAATCCGTTGCCGTATGGACAGGGCCTTAGAAGAAACAACTAATATTAAGAGTACTTTCCAAAGCATTTTAGAAAGCTAGGGATAATCCAGAGGCCTTCTAGGTCAATAAGCCAAATGATAGACAATCCCAAACAACTACTACATAATCAAGCAATACAGCAATGTCCTGTTTTGCATCAAACGGTGAATGCACTCTTGGCTATCAAATTCAATTCAAACTTTGCAGCGGATAACTTTTTTTTAATAACTGAATTGGCAGTGATTGGCTGATGTAGAGTTCTGCATCATAACTCCTAAATTAAAACCTATTGCATAATGGCATATTACAACAGCAGCATTGTTAATAATAATGATGATGATGAAAGTATTGTGATCCGACAAAAAGCAAAAATTTAAATTTTCACATATTACATGTTCTTTTAAATATTTGCAAATTACAAAACTATGGATACACAATGGTATAGTATGCTACATAAGAACTGTTTTAAAATTGACAAAGGACAAATCAAGTACAAGCACCATGTGAGATTCATGTATGAAATCAGCAATAGCTTTTAATGTTTAACTGCATCTGCCAATCCATGGCAATACTCATTCATGAAACATGCAATATTCGTCATCTATAACAGCAGGACCCTGCTTTGACTCTTAACTTAGAAATTACTCCCAGCAAGTCCATGGGTAGAGTTTAAGGAGGAACTACAGTGGTGCTTGAAAGTTTGTGAACCCTTTAGAATTTTCTATATTTCTGCATAAATATGACCTAAAACATCAACAGATTTTCACACAAGTCCTAAAAGTAGATAAAGAGAACCCAGTTAAACAAATGAGACTAAAATATTATACTTGGCCACTTATTTATTGAGGAAAATGATCCAATATTACATATCTGTGAGTGGCAAAAAGTATGTGAACCTCTAGGATTAGCAGTTAATTTGAAGGTGAAATTAGAGTCAGGTGTTTTCAATCAACGGGATGACAATCAGGTGTGAGTGGGCGCCCTGTTTTATTTAAAGAACAGGGATCTATCAAAGTCTGATCTTCACAACACATGGTTGTGGAAGTGTATCATGGCATGAACAAAGGAGATTTCTGAGAACCTCAGAAAAAGCATTGTTGATGCTCATCAGGCTGGAAAAGGTGAAAAAACCATCTCTAAAGAGTTTGGACTCCACCAATCCACAGTCAGACAGATTGTGTACAAATGGAGGAAATTCAAGACCATTGTTACCCTCCCCAGGAGTGGTCGACCAACAAAGATCACTCCAAGAGCAAGGCATCTAATAGTCGCCAAGTTCATAAAGGACCCCAGGGTAACTTCTAAGCAACTGAAGGCCTCTCTCACATTGGCTAATGTTAATGTTCATGAGTCCACCATCAGGAGAACACTGAACAACAATGGTGTGCATGGCAGGGTTGCAAGGAGAAAGCCACTGCTCTCCAAAAAGAATATTGCTGCTCGTCTGCAGTTTGCTAAAGATCACGTGAACAATCCAGAAGGCTATTGGAAAAATGTTTTGTGGATGGATGAGACGAAAATAGAATATTTGGTTTAAATGAGAAGTGTTATGTTTGGAGAAAGGAAAACACTGCATTCCAGCATAAGAACCTTATCCCATCTGTGAAACATGGTGGTGGTAGTATCACGGTTTGGACTTGTTTTGCTGCATCTGGTCCAGGATGGCTTGCCATCGTTGATGGAACAATGAATTCTGAATTATACCAGCGAATTCTCGAGGAAAATGTCAGGACATCTGTCCATGAACTGAATCTCAAAAGAAGGTGGTTCATGCAGCAAGACAACAACCCTAAGCACACAAGTCGTTCTACCAAAGAATGGTTAAAGAAGAATAAAGTTAATGTTTTGGAATGGCCAAGTCAAAGCCCTGATCTTAATCCATTCGAAATGTTGTGGAAGGACCTGAAGCAAGCAGTTCATGTGAGGAAACCCACCAAGATCCCAGAGTTGAAGCTGTTCTGTACGGAGGAATGGGCTAAAATTCCTCCAAGCTGGTGTGCAGGACTGATCAACAGTTACCGCAAACGTTTAGTTGCAGTTATTGCTGCACAAGGGGCTCACACCAGATACTGAAAGCAAAAGTTCACATACTTTTGCCACTCACAGATATGCAATATTGGATCATTTTCTTCAATAAATAAATGACCAAGTACAATATTTTTTGTCTCATTTGTTTAACTGGGTTCTCTTTATCTACTTTTAGGACTCGTGTGAAAATCTGATGATGTTTTAGGTCATATTTATGCAGAAATATAGAAAATTCTAAAGGGTTCACAAACTTTCAAGCACCACTGTACTTAGTAGCATTTAGTGCCACTAAGAACTATTTGAGATAAGGTAAGATTCTGTGTGAATACAGCCCCAGGTTTGTATTAATTTTAGTAATATATAAAGTTTGACCCATCCCCCATTTAAATGTACTACAGATTTTAAATGTATTGGAGACCATTTTTGTTCTTTTCCAGTGCCATAATACTGTCCAGTAGCTACCATTGATTCTTTCTAATGTGCCTTCAATATTTGGTTGATGATAACGTATCTTACATGTCCTTTTTACTTATTCTAGGTGAATCTCACCAGTACAAGCTCAGTTACACTACCCAAGCTGAGATTGCATCAGATATCTACGACATAGTTGTTATAGCCACTCCTCTCCAAGAAAACATCAACCCTGGAATCTCTTTCCTAGGCTTTGAACCGAAGCTACCAGAGATAACTGGGTCTTATCACACAATGGTGGCTTCTATTGTCCATGGTTATCTCAACTGTACTTACTTTGGCTTCTCTGACCCCAAGCTTTTCCCCTTCACAAGTGTGCTGACCACAGAAACAGCTGATCTCTTTTTCAACAGTGCCTCTAGCATCTGCCCAGTCAACATCAGCACTGGCTTTCGCCGCAAGCAGCCACATGAGGCCCGAGTCTACAAAGTCTTCTCTCCAAAACCACTAGAGAAGGATGAGCTAAAGACCCTTTTTAAGTCTTACTACTCTGTTCAGGTCATTGAATGGAAGGCATACCCTCGATATGGAAGCTCTCAGGAGATGCCGCCTATGATCCTGCATGACAATCTTTACTACCTCAATGGAATTGAATGGGCAGCAAGTGCCATGGAGATGAGCTCTGTGACTGCTAAGAACATTGCGCTCCTGGCTTACTATCGCTGGAGCAGACAGCTTGAGATGATTGACCAGAAGGACCTCATGCACAAGATCAAGACAGAACTGTGATGTTTTGTGACCAAAAACTTTTTTTTTTTTTTGCGGGGGGGAAGTAAACATCTGAAATTGATGGATTTGTTTTGGAGGACATGGCCCTTTGCACATCTATTTCAAAATTTCCAGTCATTGTCTTGATTACTACTGTATTTTAAAAAATGACCGTGCTAAAGTCATTTGGGAAAACAGTACTGGTTTTTTTTTCTTTAATTTGTGGTTTGCTTGAGTGATTTGCTAGTTTAAATAAAGTGTTTATGCTGTACTCATTCTAGATTATTCTTATAGCAATGTAACACATTTAGCTTGTTAATTTAACACCTGATTTATTGGCAAATTTTGCACTAATACAGGTGGGTTCTGTACAGTCTAATTACGACACTTCCTACAACAGTTCGTTTATTGTTTAATTGTATTGTTGAATTGTTTTATGCAGAGAAATGAAATATGGATAACATTAATAAATTGTTAGAATAGACTACTTTACAATTTCGTTACACTGTGCATATTTACTGGCTAGGTCATTTTAAGTAGCTGGGCTGTGTGTAAATGGTTTAAAGAGCTTTACAAGGAGGTTTTAATTTTGGGGAAACAAAAGACTACAGTTCACTGATCGCTACATAAAATATCTGGATAGCCCATTGGCCAGTAAGAGTGAAGCCATCTGGCCACCATATTAGCATGCACATTGGATCGGTATGGTCATATCTCTGCCTAGGAAGCTACACAAAACTGGACACGTTATTCATCTAATTATTGAGGGGGGAAAAAATGGACATGTTATTTATACACGTGTGTGTGTGTGTCAGCATGTGAATGGTTGATTTTTGTGGCGGTGTTTTGTGTTTTAATCATAATGTACAGTATTCAATACATTTTATCATCAGGGACACATTCAGGAAGATTTAATGCAGATATTAATAATAATAATAATAATAGTGTACAATGGCGGCATGGTGGTGTAGTGGTTAGCGCTGTCGCCTCACAGCAAGAAGGTCCTGGGTTCGAGCCCCGGGGCCGGCGAGGGCCTTTCTGTGTGGAGTTTGCATGTTCTCCCCGTGTCCGCGTGGGTTTCCTCCGGGTGCTCCGGTTTCCCCCACAGTCCAAAGACATGCAGGTTAGGTTAACTGGTGACTCTAAATTGACCGTAGGTGTGAATGTGAGTGTGAATGGTTGTCTGTGTCTATGTGTCAGCCCTGTGATGACCTGGCGACTTGTCCAGGGTGTACCCCGCCTTTCGCCCGTAGTCAGCTGGGATAGGCTCCAGCTTGCCTGCGACCCTGTAGAAGGATAAAGCGGCTAGAGATAATGAGATGAGATGAGATAGTGTACAATTGTGGCCTTGGCCAGTCTACCACAACATAGGTTTAAAAAAAAAAATCACATTGCAGCTGTAGAATTTGTGTTGTAACAATACCCAATTCAGAATAACTTGATAAAATGTATTACATTAGCATGCAAAACACTAGAATGAACTGCTTAATTCAACATGGCCTTGGCTCACTCATTACAACATATAACACTACTGGCACTGGAATTAGAATAATACACTTTTTGAATCGGCCTGTGATTTAGCAGAAAACAACCTTTCAGTATAAACAATCTCAATGTCTTTACTGTATTTTACTGTAATTATGATCATTCATAAATCAATTTATTACTTTTAATGGAATTAATTTATTCTTTCCCAAAAATCAACATACTTGGCTTTGAATTAATATATAATCAGCATAAGATGAAATCAGTGTATATGTGTGATTACATATTAATCAAAATACAATCATCATAAACCAAATTATTGCTTGTATGATGACATCAAGGCATGTATGCATAGTTACATTTAGGATATACAGTAAAATTACCGCATCTTGTACCCCATTTATTAGAAATATATTTCCATACAAATTAATATTTCCAAAACATTAAAAAGAATTTGACACAAATTTCAAGAAAACCTAAATAACATCAGGCAATACATATTTACGGTATAAGTATATCAAACAAAAACAAGATAAAAATAATTAAATAGTATTTAAAAGCCAACATGTATTAAAGACAATTAGATGCGAGATATTAGTGTGAGTACTGAGGAATAATCTATAAGTTACTGAACTCTATCAGGATCGATTCATGTGTAATGTGAATTATGTGACCAATAAATACTGTTAAGACATGACTGTGAGAATGAAGTGAAATTGGCAAATAACATGAGAAAATAATCCTGTTTTAATAACTATCATAAATAGAAAGGAAGAAGAAATATACGGAAGATACACTGTATAAGAGAAAAACTGAAACAATCTCCATAAAAATAATTATAATATTAAAAGCACATTCAAAAAAATATCAGAGACTGAACTGGAAAAGGAAAAAAAACCTAACAGTGAAGGGTGAAATATAAAGATATGTAAAGAATGTGGGTAAAGTTGATAAAATAAGAGCAGGTAATGAAAGGGACAAAAAAAGTCAGGAAATACTTTTCTTGGGGCAAATTTGATTGGATACGACGGTTTAACACATAAACCAAATACATGCGATGTGCATGGTAATATGTCGGCGAGATGGCTTCACTCGTGTTTACAGCACATATTGGACAATGAGCTCACCAGATAGTTTACATAGAGATCAGTGCTACAATGTTAAAGAGATCCTCCAGCAGATTTATTCTCAAACTTATTTAAAGTAAAAGTAGTCACAGATTTAAAAAAAATCAAACTTTCGTTTTTGGAGACCAAATAGTGTTCGAGAAAAACAATTTTTTTTTAAAATACCAGATGGGCTTCCTGCAGTGGTGACATGCAGTGACGTATGCAATGACATCAGGTAGTGGTCGCTTGGAGCAACTCGGCTGTTTATATTCTCTGTTTACATCGTAGTTTTGTTAGTTTTACCAGTATTTTATTGAATTTATTAGTTTTTAAGTATGCCTCACTGAAAGTAATTAAGTATGCCTCATTGCACATATAAATGCCACAATGATGCTAAAAAGAAAGCACAAGCTGGAACTAGACTGCATTTCTGCAGAGAAAATGCAAAGTGTGCTTGCTCAGCTGTGGCAGTGTCACCGACAGAAACTGGATCAGACATGAGACTTTGTGCTGCAAATTTTTATTTTTTAACATGGTGCTGGTTCTGGGTAGATTAACAGAGAGTTTGTGTGTGCGGTCGTGCACTCTAAAATCTTGGTTTAAAATGGCTCAACTCGCAGCGCGACATGACACTTCATGGTCTAAAATATATATATTTTTTACATGATCTACATGGTGCTGGGTATATTAACAGAGTGTGTGGCATGGTTTAAAACAGATTTTAGAGCACGAAGTGTGCAGCATAACACGACACAAAGTTTTTCTCCCGAAATGCCATTCTTTTGAATGGGGGAAAATGGATGAGTGAAAAGAAAGGAAAAGATGAGTGTGGGTCAGAACTGATTGCATGTATGTTTCAGGGAGTTGGCCTGAGGTATCACATGAAGTTTGGTGGGTCTCCGATGAAGCGTGTCCGACCAGGACGGTTCAATTCGTGAGCTCCATTCATTCTCTATGGTGAAAAAATGACAGAAAAACAAGAATAAGAGAACAGGTGCGTCTATCCAAAAGCCGTATACAAGCACACTTCACTGGTTCAGGACGGATGTGTTAGAGTTGGAATGGTGTCGATATCTTTTGTAAGACAAAGACTTTTCATTTTGTAGATTTCTGCGTGATGCAGCTTACAGACAATTCACTTGATGGACTCATGGCTACTTGGGGAAAACAGTAAGGAGAGTTATTAGTGTGCTTGCTGAGCACAAAGCAGCGTGAAGCACACTATTGTTCTTTTTAAGATTATTATTTATGTATTGTGTCGCTCACTGTTTCTGTCAGTGGTAAGAATTTCCTGAAATTCTCTATCAACAAGATTCCTCAAATTTCAAGGACTTTACGGTGGATCCTTACAGACTGGATGATAAGAGTTTTCTACAACTCAACAATTCTTGTTCTTATACCCAGGTCTCTTCGATAATTGTCTTGTTGTTATGCTGAGTGCTCCTATTATGATAGGAATGACTTTTGTTCTCATATTCCATAGCTTTTCTTGTTCTCTTGCTAGGTTTTGGTACTTCTCTATTTTTTCTCTCTCTTTTTTATTTACTATCATATGATATGGCAAAGTCTATTATTTTGCATTCCTTCTTTTCTTTATCAATCAATACTCCATCAGGTCATCTGGCTTCTATGGCATGGCCAGTCTGGATGCTGAAATCCCACAGTGACTTACAGGTGTCATTTTCTGTTCCTGTTTCCAGTTGGTGTTCATAACATCTTTCTGTTACAGGTACTTTTATACCTTCGGCACAGTTCCCAATGAATTTTTCTTCCCACCCAATCATGCCTATGTTTCTATTCTTTTTGAGCAAGCATGTTACATTCACTTACAATATGATTCACTGTTTCATCTACCTCTCCACACAACCGACGCTTGCTCTCTTCCTGTGTTTTATCAATCTTTGCCTTGATATCATTGGTTCTTATTCCTTGTTCCTGGGTTGCTAAACTTAATGATTCAGTTTCACGTTTTATTCCAGTTCCTTTAAGCCACAACCAGCTCTCTTTTCCTGCCTCATTATCTGTTTATCTTAAAAACTGGCAATGTAATGTTTTCTCCTTCCAGTCCTGTTTCCTTTCAGTTTTCTTTTGATTCTTGAATTCAGTCACACCCTCTCCTTGAAAATCATCCGTCTGTCTTGCAACCACTAACAACCTTTCATTGCTGTTTCTCACATAATTCTCTAATCCAAGCTTAGCAATGTCAATAGCATCTTCTACGCTCAAAAGTCCTCTGCCACCTTCTTTCCTGGGGTTGTAAAGTCTGCTTGTATAGCTTTTTGGGTGCAGTCTCTTATGCATTGTTATTAATTTTCTTGTCTTCCTATCCATATCTTGTTTTTCTTCCTTTGTCCAATCTAGAAAGTTAGCTGAATACCTAATTAAAGAGACTGCCCAAGATGTTCATCCCTTTAATCATGTTTTCCCCATTCAACTTCATCTTGAGAACTTTTCTCACTCTTCTCTTATACTCCTTTCTGACCTTTTCCTTCATTTCTTGCCGTTTTACTTTATCAGTCTGTAGATATATGTTGCTTCCTTTATCTTCCAAGAATTGTATTACATTGTCATCTGGCAGTTTAATCCCTTCTGATATTATCTTTCCTCTTTGTTGGATCAATGTTGCACATTTTTTGATGCCAAATTCCATTCTAATGTCATTTGTGAATATTCTGATTGTCTGAACCAAAGAATTGAGTGCTTTTTCATTTTCTCCTGAAGATAATTTGTACCCTGATTTCGACTTTTGTAGTATACTCGTAAGTGACATTACGAACAACAATGGTCATAAAGAATCTCCCTGAAATATTCCTCTCTTTATCTCTACCTCTCCCAACACTTCCTTTCCACTTGTCAGTTCTACCCTCCAAGATTTCATACATTCTTTCATAAACACAATTACTTCTGCATTTCTCTGATGTTCTCAAGAGATTCAATAATCCACGAATGTGGCACCATGTCATATGCCTTTTGGTAGTCAATCCAGGCAACTGAAATACTTCTCTTCTTGACTTTAACTTCTTTCAACACCATGTATAATAAATCTGCCGTCCCTTTTAATCTTTTCCTGCATCCCTTTTGTTCTTCCGGTAGTATTGAGTTCTCTTCCATGAAGCAGTATATCTCTTCAGCTAAAATACCAGTTAATAGCTTCCATGCAGTAGAAGCAGGTGATTGTTCTATAGTTGTTAGCTTCCTTTCCTTTTATCCTGTCTTTCTGTGTTAAAACAGTTCTTTCTTTTGTCATCCAACTAAGGACCCTTCCCTCCCTTAAACAATTTGAGAGATTAATTCTCAGCAGCTCATGCATGCTTTGGAAATTTTTTAAACCAAAATCCCTGTACCAGATCAAGACCAGGTGCAGTTAGGAAGTTTCTGTAAAACCTTTCTTAATATTTCTGTTGTTATTTCAATCTTTTGTTGACCAACTTCCTGATGGACTTCTCATTTGAAGTCTTCCATTATTAAGTCAAGTTTATTTGTATAGCGCTTTTAACAATAAAACATTGTCGCAAAGCAGCTTTACAGAATTTGAACGACTTAAAACATGAGCTAATTTTATCCCTAATCTATCCCCGATGAGCAAGCCTGTGGTGACGGTGGCAAGGAAAAACTCCCTCGGACGACATGAGGAAGAAACCTCGAGAGGAACCAGACTCAAAAGGGAACCCATCCACATTTGGGCAACAACAGACAACATGACCATAACATTAACAGTTTTAACAGTTTCATTTATGTTGAAACTCTTCATTGATGGAAACTTGAGTGCAAAACTGTTCATGACAACTGCAGTCCTCAAGTTAGCAAGTCAACTGTAGTCCTCAGCCATAAAATGCATTACATAAAAGCATATTATTATTAGTTTGTTTTTGTTAATTCGCCTGTTTTTTTTTTTTGTGGCACCGCTACCAGTGGCGGTTCTAGACCAAAATTACTGGGGGGCCGAGGTGGGACCAGTGTTTTTTCAGGGGGACAAATAAGGATAAAACATGGCAATATTTAAGCGTTCAAAATGTTTTGTTTATTTAAAACCAAAACAAAAATACATTGAGCATAAATACAACCCCGATTCCAAAAAAGTTGGGACAAAGTACAAATTGTAAATAAAAACAGAATGCAATAATTTACAAATCTCAAAAACTGATATTGTATTCACAATAGAACATAGACAACATATCAAATGTTGAAAGTGAGACATTTTGAAATTTCATGCCAAATATTGGCTCGTTTGAAATTTCATGACAGCAACACATCTCAAAAAAGTTGGGACAGGGGCAATAAGAGGCTGGAAAAGTTAAAGGTACAAAAAAGGAACAGCTGGAGGACCAAATTGCAACTCATTAGGTCAATTGGCAATAGGTCATTAACATGACTGGGTATAAAAAGAGCATCTTGGAGTGGCAGCGGCTCTCAGAAGTAAAGATGGGAAGAGGATCACCAATCCCCCTAATTCTGCGCCAACAAATAGTGGAGCAATATCAGAAAGGAGTTCGACAGTGTAAAATTGCAAAGAGTTTGAACATATCATCATCTACAGTACATATCATAGAAAGATTCATAGAATCTCTGTGCGTAAGGGTCAAGGCCAGAAAACCATACTGGGTGCCCGTGATCTTTGTGCCCTTAGACGGCACTGCATCACATACAGGCATGCTTCTGTATTGGAAATCACAAAATGGGCTCAGGAATATTTCCAGAGAACGTTATCTGTGAACACAATTCACCGTGCCATCCACCGTTGCCAGCTAAAACTCTATAGTTCAAAGAAGAAGCCGTATCTAAATATGATCCAGAAGCGCAGACGTCTTCTCTGGGCCAAGGCTCATTTAAAATGGACTGTGGCAAAGTGGAAAACTGTTCTGTGGTCAGACGAATCAAAATTTGAAGTTCTTTATGGAAATCAGGGACGCCGTGTCATTTGGACTAGAGAGGAAAAGGACGACCCAAGTTGTTATCAGTGCTCTGTTCAGAAGCCTGAATCTCTGATGGTATGGGGTTGCATTAGTGCGTGTGGCATGGGCAGCTTACACATCTGGAAAGACACCATCAATGCTGAAAAGGTATATCCAGGTTCTAGAGCAACATATGCTCACATCCAGATGACGTCTCTTTCAGGGAAGACCTTGCATTTTCCAATATGACAATGCCAAACCACATACTGCATCAATTACAGCATCATGGCTGCGTAGAAAACGCAGACGTTTACAGACTGTTGTAAAGAGAAAAGGGGATGTCTCACAGTGGTAAACATGGCCTTGTCCCAACTTTTTTGAGATGTATTGTTGTCATGAAATTTAAAATCACCTAATTTTTCCTCTTTAAATGATACATTTTCTCAGTTTAAACATTTGATACGTCATCTATGTTCTATTCTGAATAAAATATGGAATTTTGAAACTTTCACATGATTGCATTCCGTTTTTATTTACAATTTGTACTTTGTCCCAACTTTTTTGGAATCGGGGTTGTACAATGAGATAAACATTCTGTCTGAATAGCCTAAACATAAAATAAATTGTGCTCAATAAATCTTAAAACCATGTTTCTCTTTTTTGTAAAATAAGATTTCTATTTTTGCATCCAATGAACCTTTTATCTGTACAATGACACTTTTTAAATTCACAGCATGAATGAATTTTCTTTTTCACAGCATGAGACTTGAATGTACAATCACTATCTAAATCACACTGTCATCATCTCACTCTTTATGTACAGTAGGGGGGAAAATAGAAAGAAAAAAATAAATTCACATACAGTGGTCTCAGAATCACTTGCAGTCACGTGACCGGAAAGTACACAACCGCCATCTTGTCGGTCAAAAACACCGCTGAATACTGCTGCACTCGTGTACAGAATGGATCAATTTCAACCGACTGACTACACGGTTCATTTTTCTAATGAACAGATAACTATATATATGTCTAAAATAAACGATCTACAGATTAGTGACCCTTATGGCTTACCGGACGGAGTTTTCACGACCGGATTTTGAACTGCCAGCGGAATACCCAGACGTGTATAATTACCTCATTAACTTTCCCTCGCTGTTCAGTGGTGAAGCACTGCGTGCCTATAAATCTCTGGACAGTTATCTTTACAGAAATTCAGGATTTGTCAGCGACTCAGATGTGGCATCTTGTAAACAAGAATCCTCATTGGATGGGTAAGTCACTTAAGTATTGAGTATAGCACTGACCAGCCGATTATAGAATAGAATAAGGTAATTCCAGCTGTAATTCCAAATCGTCCATCTTGTTTACATGGATCTGGCGTTGGAGAGATAGAGGCTTAGCAGTGGAGATTTGAGTAGCTGTTTTCTGAGCTTAGTCAACAGGCTGGCTCTGCAGCCTCGCTTTTGCTTCCGCTCCCGACGCTGCCTCCTTCGCTTTGCTTCCGATAACAATCCACGGAGACCCTGCTGGTCTCACTATCTCGTCCGGAATGTTGTGTATGCGATGGAAATCACTACAAACCGTCATTTTCTGCTGGAAACCAATGTCCAGTAAGTCCATACGGTTGTAGTGGATATTGAAGTCCGGTACAGACGAACAACACGCAAAAATACACACAAAAAACGTGCACAGGTAGGGAGAGCTTGGAGCCACAGCCGTTGTAGTAGAATTGTATATAGTAGTAGGGTTTTCCAGAAGAAAAGGTAGAAGTAAAAGCAGAAGTAGAACCAGAAGTAGAAGGCGGAATATGGCGTTTGACCGACAAGATGGCGTCTGTCACAATCTGGATCGGCTGTGACGTCACATGCAAGTGCTCCATAGCATTCACAGCAGGCTGAAACACTACAACAAGATTCTGCGATTGTGACTCCTTGAGAAACGGCCTACAAATGCATCAAGGTTCAAAGCCTTCTGGATTCAGTGCTGAGCACACCAAGATTGCTTAGACGCTCCTCACTAATGGTGGATCGGAGGTAGGTCTTCACCAGTTTCAAAGTGGAGAAACTCCGCTCACAAGAGTCAGAGCTCACTGGGAGTGCCACAGCTATTCTGCATAGTCTAAAGAGCTCAAAAAATACTTCTTTATATGGCTCAGTGAAACGTGTCAACGCTACTGTATCTGATGGCTTTTCAATCAAAAAACTTCGGACGTGACAGCTGTTATCGCTCACATCCGAAGTTTACAATTCGCGCTGCTGCTGGTCTTTCTGCTGCAGGTAACAGTGTGCGTGTAGCGCTTTAAGGAGTCCGTGTAGAACACTCAGTCATGTCAGTTCCGATCTTCAAGCCAGCGCACGCACGTCAAAATTAATAAATCTTATTATCTGTTCAGCACAGGGGCCAGGAGCAATTTTACAGGGGCATTGGCCCCCGTTTAAAATCGCCTATGACCGCTACTTCTCCTACAGCTTTTGAGATATCGACACCGTTCCAACTCTGACACGTCTGTCCTGAACCATACCACACACTCACTCTCTCATACATTTACCCGTTTTCCGGCAAGTCCCGCCTCCTGCGCTGCTTAAAGCACCTCTTATGGAGCTAGACTATTAGCCAATCCCAGCTCAGGAAGCGGGACTAACGCATGACGTTGATGAACCTGATCACTTCCTGGTCCGCGAATCCTGTTTGCGTATAATATAAAACAGTATTTTTGTGTACTAATTTTTTTAAAAAGTTATTAGAACGCTTGCTAACGGAGCAGAATGATTGAATATTCTTTTGCCATACCAATATCTGTAGTGACATTATTTTGGGTGTTTGTTGGTGGAGCTGTGCCGTTGTTCATTCCCAAGGGGCCGAACAGAGGGTAACACATCCTTTATAACTTCTTACAAACTCTAAAAGTTGGCTTTAATGGGATGTTTTTTTCTCTCCTCCCCCAATAGGTAACTTAAAGTACTGTAAGAAGATCTTAGCGATCACAACCTATCATGACTGAAAGAAACTGATGATTTTCATATTTCAGGGATCACATCTCGTATAAATGTGCATGAAGCCTAAGGATTGGGAAATTAGTCTTCAATATCGTTCACAAGTCTATGAATAAATGACGCGCAATTTTGTATTTTTCCTCAAGTGTTATCGTGACCATGTTGGTGATGACTGCAATCTGCTGCTATTTGTTGTAAGTATCCCCCCCCACACACACACACACACATATCTTCACTTATTATTTCCCTTTCTCATCTAAGTAAAATTTAAGCATGTAAGGTTTTTGAATTCTGATCAGCAACATAATGTATAATGGTTTCCAATACTCAGTGTACGTGCCTAACTAAAAAGCAAGCCACAGTATTAGCAGATATCACATGTAAACTTTCTGGTTTTCTTCTGATTAGCCACAGATGGCGCTACAGTCAGCTGTTTGTATTTTCTCCTCCTCCTCATTGTCGTCTCTGCCAAAACGTGTGGAGAAAGAGAAAAGCCTTTTGTAAAGCCCTGCTGTGAGAACCAGTGCGTTTCTCAAGAGGATAAAGTAAAAGACCTTTAACTTCAGATCCAAGTTTTCAGATAAACACATTGTTAGTTAAAGACCCAGAACCCCTTTTATATAACCTCTCAGGATGCTCAAAAATCTTCTTTCAGACATCTACATTTATTCATTTGGCAGACGATCTAAGAACTGAGTCAGAATCCAGTCTAAGCAAAAAGCTGAGCATGTGAGGTTTACGTCTTACTTAGGCCAAGTTTACATTAGACCGTATCTGTCTCGTTTTCTTCGCGGATGCACTGTCCGTTTACATTAAAACGCCTGGAAACGCCGGGAAACGGGAATCCGCCAGGGTCCACGTATTCAATCTAGATCGTGTCTGGTCCGGTGCTGTGTAAACATTGAGAATACGCGGATACGCTGTGCTGAGCTCTAGCTGGCGTCGTCATTGGACAACGTCACTGTGACATCCACCTTCCTGATTCGCTGGCGTTGGTCATGTGACGCGACTGCTGAAAAACGGCGCGGACTTCCGCCTTGTATCACCTTTCATTAAAGAGTATAAAAGTATGAAAATACTGCAAATACTGATGCAAATACTGCCCATTGTGTAGTTATGATTGTCTTTAGGCTTGCCATCCTTCCACTTGCAAGTGGTAAGTGATATGCGCTGGGATCACACACACAGCGGCTCAGTCCCGAATCACTGCTTGTGCACTTCACTCGCGCGCTCTGTGAGCTGCGCAGGGCCGGAGTGCGCACCCTCCAGAGGGCACTCGCTGTTCAGGGCGGAGTGATTTGGAGCGCAGGATGCCCGCAGAGCCGAGCGTATCCGTGTATTGGCGTTGCTATGTGCACGCGAATCATGTATTGGCGTTGCTGTGTGCACACTAATCGTTTTAAAAACGTTAATCTGATGATCCGCTGATACGGTCTAATGTAAACCCCACCTTAATGTCTCAGCAGTGGTTTTCTGACAGTTCAGGGGGGTGGGGGTGACCCTTAGTCTTTTTATATACTGGTGTATAACTGTAGAGATTAGGGTTGACATGTCAGTGAAGATGTAATAACTGTGAGCTTGACAGATCTACTACTGTAAGTAAGTAATGCCATCATTCTGTTTCATAGTCTGTTCTGCCATATGCTGACATTATTTTCACATCAAAGTAGACAAGTTAAGCTTCACATGCAGAAAGAGAGCAATCTGCCTTGCACAAGTGAATTTAGAAGCCAAGAAGCCTTCATTTGTCACATGTACGCTCAAGCACAGACTTAAGCACACAGTGAAACTCCTCTGCATTTAACCCACCTGAAGCAGTGAACACACACATGCACACACAAGTGAGCAATGGGCGCGCACACACACACACACACATATACCCAGAGCAGCTGTACAAACGCGAAGTCATCCACTATTATTGTTGTTGTTGCTGCTGCTGCTTCTTCCGTGTTGTTTTTGCTTCGATATTCGCGCCAAGGTTTATGCAAACGTAGTGACGTAACTGACGTATACAGCGACGTAATGACGTGGCTTCCCTTAGCACTGTGAGCTATGGAAAAGCAAACTGGTTCTCAGCTGGCTCGCAAGTTGAACGAGTTGTGAACCAGCACCAGCACTGGCCCCGAACCAGCCCTGGAACTGATTTGGTGGAAAAGGGGTATATGAGGCGACAGTGCTAACCACTACACCACTGTGCCGCCCAGCTGAAACAGCAGAAACAAACAGCGCAGCCCTCATCCATTTTTATAGATAGTTTGTAGAAAGTATTTACATAGCAACCCATTCATAAACCACTGAGGCCATTTCTTTGTGTCACTGTACCATTGTGTTCCTCTAATTAGATGAATACAGCTGTAAGCCACACAATTTTATAGCAGTGCAATAGTTCTGGGAATGTTTAGTACCAGAATTACAGTTCAGAACTGTACCTTGGGAAACCACCTGATTGTATGTAGAATAACAAATACAAGTTTAGAGAATGAAGGTTTATACATAGAAGCAGGATAAATGGGGTGTGATTCTTGATGTTCAGCTAATGGCCCTTAACTTCCAGCTTATTTTGCAAGTACAGAAAACACTTCTGGGCAGCACGGTGGTGTAGTGGTTAGCACTGTCCCCTCACAGCAAGAAGGTTCTGGGTTCAAGCCCAGTGGCTGATGGGGGCCTTTCTGTGTGGAGTTTGCATGTAATCCCCATGTCTGCGTGGTTTCCTCCAGGTGCTCCGGTTTCCCCCACAGTCCAAAGATATGCAGGTTAGGCTGATTGGTGGCTTGAAATTGATCGTAGGTGTGAATGTGATTGTGAATGGTTGTTTGTCTCCACGTGTCAACCCTGCGATGTTCTGGCGACTTGTCCAGGGTGTATCCCGCCTCTCGCCCATAGTCAGCTGGGATAGGCTCCAGCTTGCCCGTGACCCTGCATAGGATAAGCGGTGACAGATAATGGATGGATGGAGTTTAAGGCATTCATCATGGTAAAATATTTACCAGAGGAGTTCTCAAGGAACACTGGTTCATTCTCTTCTTCATGATTAAATGTTCTTTTTTTTCTTTTAAGCCAAGTCATCTAATGGTAGAGATTGTGTTGTGAAGATATTGTGTTGTTGGCCCTTTCCTCTGTGTACAGTGGTGCTTGAAAGTTTGTGAACCCTTTAGAATTTTCTATATTTCTGCATAAATATGACCTAAAACATCATCAGATTTTCACACAAGCCCTAAAAGTAGATAAAGAGAACCCAGTTAAACAAATGAGACAAAAATATTATACTTGATCATTTGTTTATTGAGGAAAATGATCCAGTATTACATATCTGTGAGTGACAAAAGTATGTGAACCTTTGCTTTCAGTATCTGATGTGACCCCCTTGTGCAGCAATAACTGCAACTAAACGTTTCTGGTAACTATTGATCAGTCCTGCACACCGGCTTGGAGGAATTTTAGCCCATTCCTCCATACAGAACAGCTTCAGCTTTGGGATGTTGGTGGGTTTACTCACATGAACTGCTCACTTCAGGTCCTTCCACATCATTTTGATTGGATTAAGGTCAGGACTTTGACTTGGCCATTCCAAAACATTAACTTTATTCTTCTTTAACCATTCTTTGGTAGAATGGTTTGGTAGACGTGCTTAGGGTTGTTGTCTTGCTGCATGACCCACCTTCTTCTCTTGAGATTAAGGTCATGGACAGATGTCCTGACATTTTCCTTTAGAATTCGCTGGTAGAATTTATTGTTCCATCAATGATGGCAAGCCATCCTGGCCCAGATGCAGCGAAACAGGCCCAAGCCATGATACTACCGCCACCATGTTTCACAGATGGGATAAGGTTCTTCTGCTGGAATGCAGTGTTTTCCTTTCTCCAAACATAACGCTTCTCATTTAAACCAAAAAGTTCTATTTTGGTCTCATCCGTCCACAAAACATTTTTCCAATAGCCTTCTGGCTTGTCCACGTGATCTTTAGCAAACTGCAGATGAGCGCAATGTTCTTTTTGGAGAGCAGTGGCTTTCTCCTTGCAACCCTGCTATGCACAACATTGTTGTTTAGTGTTCTCCTGATGGTGGACTCATGAACATTAACATTAGCCAATGTGAGTGAGGCCTTCAGTTGCTTAGAAGTTACCCTGGGGTCCTTTGTGACCTTGCCGACTATTATATGCCTCGCTCTTGGAGTGATCTTTGTTGGTCGACTACTCCTGGGGAGGGAAACAGTGGTCTTGAATTTCTTCCATTTGTACACAATCTGTCTGACTGTGGATTGGTGGAGTCCAAACTCTTTAGAGATGGTTTTGCAATGTTTTCCAGCCTGATGAGTATCAACAACGCTTTTTCTGAGGTCCTCAGAAATCTCCTTTATTTGTGCCATGATACACTTCCACAAACATGTGTTGTGAAGATCAGACTTTGATAGATCCCTGTTCTTTAAATAAAACAGGGTGCCCACTCACACCTGATTGTCATCCCATTGATTGAAAACACCTGACTCTAATTTCACCTTCAAATTAACTGCTCATCCTAGAGCAGGGGTGTCAAACCTGATCCATAAAGGGCCTTGTGGCTGCAGGTTTTCATTCCAGCCATGCAGCAGCACACCTGACTTGGCTCATTCAATCAACTGAACTGTCTTCACACAGTCAAATACTTGCAGCCACACCCACCCTTGATTAAAGGGTGGGTGTGTCAGTTGATTGAATAAGCCAAATCAGGGTGCTGCTGCATGGCTGGAATGAAAACCTGCAGCCACACGGCCCTTTATGGATCAGGTTTGACACCCCTGTCCTAGAGGTTCACATACTTTTGCCACTCACAGATATGTAATATTGGATCATTTTCCTCAAGAAATAAATGAGCAAGTATAAGATGTTTGTCTCATTTGTTTAACTGGGTTCTCTTTATTTACTTTTAGGACTTGTGTGAAAATCTGATGATGTTTTAGGTCATATTTATGCAGAAATATAGAAAATTCTAAAGGGTTCACAAACTTTCAAGCACCACTGCATTTTTGTGAAATGGGTAACCATGACAAAAAGATTATTCACTTCTCTAGAATCCCAAAAATGTGGGGTTTGGCAGAACAGTAAATGAGAGCCTTATTATGCATTGCTGTTTTTGACATCATTGTTCTTGTTTCTTTATAGCTGGTTGATAGCCATCCTAGCTCAGCTGAACCCACTGTTTGGACCAACACTGAGCAACGAAACCATATGGTACCTCTGGCACCACTGGCCCTAAATGTTGGCTTATATGAGTGCAAGGACCTGGATAAAACTGCTTTATACCTGAATGCAGGTGTCAAGAGAAGCCAGCAACATTCATTTGAATCTACAAGTTCATTGTAAAGACAGAATGAGATTATGTACATTTCAGTTTATGTTAAATGTTTGCTCTTTTGACTAAGCAATGCATCAGTTCAGTAAGAACAGGTGATTCAAATATGGTTCAACAAGTGCCATATGAACACTATATGGAACATTGTTCCTATATCTCACACCTAATTGGTTACCTAGTAATTTTGAGAGCTTAAGCTTGACAAAGCCCCATTATGGTGTCCTTTAAGTTTTGTTTCCTTTTTGTGAGTAAGAGATGCTATTATTTAGTGGAGAGCTTGGCATGTATCCCAGGGCCGTGGGCAGATCCAAGCACTCAGTGCATGGCGGTGCACTGCGGGACCGCCCCAATAGAAACAATGGCGGTGCTCGCCCTGCCCCTTGGTGGAATCTTGCACTTGTTCCTTTTTCAAGTTCCAAGCATTGACACCCCAGCAATATTCAAGTGTGGATACATAATATGATAAGGAAAGAACATGTATACATGTAGGCCAGAAGATCAACTGTGGAAGCTTGACGACTGTCACAGTGAACTTAATTGTTTACTGTCAATGTTACAAACTCAATACAAGTGATAGAGTATGAATCTGATTATTTGTCTGCTCTACTTTTAATGTGTTATTCGTTACATTTTGCTCTGTGACGTTACTACATACAATGATTTAGATGTCAGAAAGTGAAGCATGCCCGTTGCATATACAAGCCTTGGTCTTACACAACAGAATGTATTAGACTTGGGCCTTTCCTTTAGTGCTATTCTTCAGCCATGCAATCCTTCAGCAGAAATCTGATTAAAAAAACTGATGAATAAAATCATCATCAGACTTGATTATCGTTATATTCATTTGATGACAACACTGTATAAAGGGGTTTAAAAAGCTCGAGGTCTAGTTTTGAGTCGATCCTGAAGGTGCGCTCTGATTGGTCGAGGTGTAATCACGTGGCGAGGGAGTCACGCGCTTTCCAGGAACCCGTCAGGAAGAAGATAAACAAAACAAACCAGAGAGAAAGAAGACAGCGTGAATTTGTAAGGAAATTTAATTTAGGTTCTCATACAGACGACTCTTACCGAAGCTTGAAGCCTTTTTTTGACAACTGTAAAGCCTAGTTACAGGTGAGTAAATCTTTTATCCGCAGTTAAAGTCGCAGACACCGTCGAAGTACTCGTTAAAAATGAATACAAACATTGTCTCCTGCTGTTAGCTCGGAAGCTAAGTTGTGATAAGCAGCTAGCTGCTGCTGCTAACTGAAAGTGGGAGGGACGGAGGCCATAGTTATCAAAGCAGCAAAGCAAGTTTTAGTTCCGCACTAAACGCTCCACTCCAGTATTCTTGTGTTTTGATGTACTAGGTTGCTACTACGAATTTTCAGTTGGCTCTACTTTAGAACCTTGATGATGGCTGGTTTGCTATCACTATTATGATGATCGCTGAACTGTTCTAGAAGGTTTTGGTTGTGTTGTCAAGGTTAATATTGCTGAATGCGAGACAGATGGCTGGTTAGGCGTTTTGTGCATACTCATTTGCTGTGTTTCAGTGTTTATGCCCGCGGATAAAGATAAATTTTCGACATGAAGGAAGAAAATGCTTAACTGTAGACGGGTTTGCATCATGAAGTCTGTCCATCGACTGTTTAAAGTTCGGTCTAAATTAACAAGTAACAAGATCAGTGTATTTAAGATAAATCTAGTAGATGGGATCAAATAAACAGCGCGATTAACCAAGCAATATGTGTCAAAGTTAATTAAATCAGCTAAAAAATGACGATCCATATCATTCTTAATGTATCCTTATGGATTTTAAGAGTGGTTTTACGTATAGTAGATTGCTTATATTTTTATTTATATATCGAAAATTGAGGGTGAGTAGTCTATTGCAGACTAGTCTGGGTACACGCCCCCCTACAGCACAACGCCAAGTGACAGAACAGAGGCTCTCGAAAGTTGCTCTTCTGTATCCCTTTGCCATGCTATAAAACATATTTTATTAACAAAAAATACATTTGAATGGTAGGGAGTTATTTGCATTGATAATTATATTTTATTTTGTTTTTGCGATTCGGCTGAGCAACTGTTCTTTCCCCGTCACGAAAAAGTATGTTTAGTCACTACTAGCATGTACATAACTAGAGAGTAGAGTGTTCATAATAATAAACAAAATGATACACATGCATAATCCACTTATTTACGTAACATGGGGAAGGCCTTGAGTGTTGTTTGTTGCTCCGCGTTCTCAACCACACTTAATAGTTGAAGGATATTTACGGTATTCTGTGATTGACATTCAGTCGGACCGCTTAACTATGCGTAGGAGGCGGGCTGAAGCGTCGCATCTAGCCAATCAGAGCGCTCGAAAGCGTGGGCGTTGGCGCAGGGTGCTAGATGTTTGGTTGACGTTTGTTTTCGAATAGGGGCCCCGTGTTGAATTCAGCATTGTGGAGTAGGGCAGAGTCAAACGCGAACCTTCGACTGGATTTAAAGGAGCGGGAGCTCCAGTTACTGTGTACTCACTTACCACTTGTAAGCGAGTGTTTCATGGCTTCATTTCGCAGAGATGGATATGGCAGGATTTGAGATTTTGTAGGTCAACATTTCCTCCTGTAAACATTGCGTGGGTGTCAACATGATGTCAGAGGAACAGCAGCGAGGAAGCCACGCTGCTTTTCACAAGGAATTATTTGCTTATAAAATATATCTCTTTGTGACCAAAAGAAAAAAAGTGGATTTGACAAAGATCAAGCTACAGAGTTCAGGTTGCCTGAGCAAGCAGAGATCGCCAACATGAGTCGCCCAAGCTCCAAATTGCACTGGTAGTTGTAACTAGTGTCGTGCTTACCTTGCAGTGCTATATTACAGTTTGATTTATTCCTTGTTGCTTACCACCTACCCCCTTGTTTGGGCTAAGGTCCCTTTACTGAAGCCAGAACACTGAGGGCTTTTGCAGTTCATTTCAAGCTGTTCTCAGGAAAGCTCTGATGAAACAAGACATTACTGCACTTTGGGGTAGAAGGGCACCTTGGGATCCAAGTTATTAAGATGAAACCTACCTGCTCAGCACAGCAAAAGTGACACAAATTATATGACTGAATTGCTACTTTTTGATACCTGCTGCCTTACACACAGCAAGTCTGTACAATTCAGGGAGAAGGGCTCTGATTTGATTGCAGCATCCCCATTCTTAAGATTCTTCACCTCTTGCTTCCAAGTGCTTGCTGCAGAGGCATGCTCGAGAGATAGAATGCAGGGATAGTTGATGTTAATGTCAGATGAATATCAGATCAGTGTTGGACATTTTAAAAAAGGGCTATATTGGGTTTTTAGTTTGTCAGTTATGTGCTGAAAGTGTTTGATGGAGACCTCTGAGCATATTCAAGACTGATTTATGAAAACTGCATAGTTGAGATATTTAGCAGATTTAATTTCACTTGGTATTTTTAAAGCCTTTAATTTTGTAAGTCAATATTTTGTAACTTTTTTTTTTTTTGAAACACAAACCAGTAGATTCCAAGCACCATTAACTGGATTTAAATCTAATGCTTAGACTTAATTCTTCAATCAAACTCATGGGGAAGCAAAATGTGAACAAGAATTAGAGCTTGGCAGTGTGACATTAAATCAGATGTGTATCTATTAGGAATGTAACTGTACAGCATATTGTGTCATTTGATTCTCTTGATTTAGCATGTCTACATAACAAACAGTACATTCAACAGACGTCAATATATTAGGCTTTTTGTTATGACATACTGTCTATAATACTACATGAGGTATAATAAACTAATAAACATACTACTACTAACTTATTAGCTCTGGGGGGGCAGCAATATCTTTGGACAGCAGCATGCAGGAACTGGAAAGGTCCTCCTGATCTTCAAGGTCTGGTATATTTAAGCTTCCCAGTGAAATACAGTGCTGACAACAGACTTAGAAAAGCCTCTTGATCTTCCACCCAGTCACACCAGTCAAAACGTAGGCATGTTTAATTTTATTGCATTCTGAAGCACAGCTTTTTTGTTGCACACACGACCATTTTAATAGGAATGCATGTATGCTCATTCGTAGTTATCCAATCAGCCAATCATGTTGCAGCAGCACAATGCAAAAAAAAAAAAAAATTTCTTGCAGATACAGGTCAAGAACTTCACATCAGTGAGTTTGACTGTGACGTGGTTGTTGGTGCCAGATGAGCTGGTTTGATGATTTTCAGAAACTGCAAATCTGTGAATTTCCGCACAGTAGTCTCTAGAGTTTACAGAGGAAGGTGCAAAAAAAAAAAAAAAACCCACACCAGAATGTTTAGTGAGTGGCAGTTCTGGAGCAGAAACACCTTATTGATGAGAGCAGTCGGATGAGAATGGCTGGACTGCTTCAAGCTGACAGGCTACGCTAACTCCCATAACGATGTTTTACAACTGTGCTGAACAGAAAAGCATCTCTAAAAGCACAATACATACTGCACCAGCAGAAAGCCACATCGGGTTCTGCTCCTGTCAGCCAGGAACAGGAATCTGAGGTTACAGTGGGAACAATCTAACCAAAGCCTGGCAGTTAAAGTTGGGAGGGGGGACCAGACACCTCTTTTTCAATTTTCATCTTCCCAGTTTAGGTGAACCTGTGCTCACTGCAGAATGTGTGGTCTCGTTTGACAAGTGAAACCCAATGTGGTCTCCTGCTGTTGTAGCTCATCTGCTTCAAGAATTAGCTATTAGCAGATGTTTATCTGTTCATTATGGCTGTAAAGAGTGGTTATTTTGAATCATCATGTCAACTCGACCCAATCTGGCCCTTCTCCTCTGACCTCTCTCAACAGCAGTCATATTCAGGCAGTGCTAAATTTTGATGTATTCAGTGTGGGGAAATGAAGAATTTTAAGCAGACTGTCACAGGACAGACAAATCTGAAATATTGTCTGTCTGTTTGTCCAAATTTCAGCTTGTCTGAACGATGGGCCAAAGGCCCGGAACAATGAGGCTGGGAGTCTGGGGCCCGCCTTAGGGCCCTGGAAGCTGAAGGGCTTTAGATGCCTGGAGATGGCTTCTCAGCTATTTCTAGGCACATTTTTGTGATCCTCAAAGACCAAATTACACTATACATTAGTTGCTAATTACACTACACGTTTTATATAATTTACAAGAAAATCTCAGAAGATTCAAGGAAAACATGCTTAAAGTTATACCCAAGAAAACAGTAGTGTAACTACTGTTCTGTGTCGAGAAAAAAGTATGGGGGGCAAGGATGGTTCCAGTTGGTTACAACTTACTGGTACTCATGTATAGGTATTATAATAACACTCATGAAACATTGTTGACAATGACTTTTTTTAATACTGTTTATAATAATTCTATAAGAAATTTACTAATTAACAATACAACTTTTTTTTTTATAGAAGAGCTAAAATTTTGAGTATGAGATTCGAAGCAACTTTGTAACAAAATGACTCAAAACTAGACATGGTAATATCATTCAGCATTCAGACTAAAATCTGCTGGACTAGAACTTAGAAAATAAAAATATAGTTGCTAGCAGCGATAAAGGGCCCTTGCACTCGAGGCCTCCCTATCCTGATTTACAATATCAACTCAAAAGATATCCTAGGACAAATGCTGGAGTAAAGTTCCATGTTTTTTCAGCCACTGTAAGCCCTCAAAAAAATGCCAGAAAATTAGAAAGTCCAACATTTCGTTTATCATTGGGCGCCATAACATTCTCGTTTGAGGTACCCACCATTCCTTTGCAATTTATTGCACTTAATTGTAATGTATATTGCAGTTTTGTTTGTCTAGGCGCACTCCACACACCTACCAAATTTGACATGGATAGGTGAAACTATATACTGGGCAGGAGTCTCAATGACATATGGGGGTGCGAAGGAGTCCCCCGGACACACCTGGGGTCAAGCCCCTATGGCTGAGTAGCGGTGCGCATGACTGACATGTTTACCAAATTTCATGAGTTTTTGAATATGTACAAGGTTTCAAATCTGTATTTTTGAACTAGGTGGCGCTATGGAGTTAATGAAGTCCACCTAGACTAATTTACCATATCACCTCAAGTAGGGTTGGGCGGTATCCAAATTTTGATACCTTTAAACCGTCTCTGTGTTTTCCCGGGGTATACGGTATTACCGAGAAAAAAATAATATTTTGTTTCGGCCTACTGTGTAACGTGCGCCTATGCCTCAAATGTACTATTTAAAAGCAGCATAGCGAATTGTGTGCATTGTGGTATGGATTAAGCAGCAAAGCGAATTTTGTGCATTGATGAATGGATTAAGAGATATTTCAAAGCATCACGCAACTCTTCCTTCATCTTGAAAATAGCATTCAACTGTCGTTTACACATGTCTGCGTTGAAACGCCATTTGCAGCACTATTTCACCTACTCCATCAAAAAAAGTAAACGATGAGCAGGATCATACCCTTTCAAGCATGGGAAATAAAAAAAAGAAAAAGAATCAACCAATACCCCGTTTAGACTGCGCGATAAACCATATTCTTCAGCGCAAATGAGGCGAACCTAATTCAAATGCGTGATAGCTGCACAAGGCAAAATCATATGGGCCCACGTCATGCCATGGCGGGGAAATTAATAATCAAATGGCCTTACCTTGCTTAAAACGTTGTCTTGATCACATAACTCCTTACAATTATTCCACTTAAATCCATACGGTTTAACACACCCAACAAAGATAGCAAGCGCATTGCTAATTCCCACCAGAAACCGAACAGTTTACGCTACGATGTTTTCTTCCGTTTCTTCAGTAGATGACATTTCAAACGTTTATTACCCACATCCCAAATGTCATACGTTATATTATTTTACCTTGTTGTTACTCATGTAACCTACTCAAAACACAACTCATTGGAGAGATCTCGTGGAAGTGGAGTACCCCAGGCTATGGTGTGCCTTAGGGGACATATTAGATTTTTCGTTTGGTTTGAAACCAAAATGCTGCCGAAGATGTATTTTTTTTTTTGCCACTAACTCGTTATCTTGACTTGCCATCTTTCAACCGCGGTCTCAGTCTCTTTTTTTTTTTTAGATAGGACAGTATAGAGAGACAGGAAATGAGCGGGGGGGGGAGAGAGAGAGAGAGAGAGACGGGATCGGGAAATAACCTCAGGTCGGAATCGAACCCGGGTCCCCGGATTTATGGTACGGTGTCTTAGCCATCTGAGCCATGACACCCCCGGTCTCAGTCTCTTGCGAAGCTTTCTGTCAGACTCCAAAATGTCACGCAGGGTTGCCATGGTAACGACATAAACAACCCTGCACGCGATGAAAACTTCTTTAGGAAATTGATAGAATTAGTGAAAATACGATCACACAGTTATTCGGGATGATCGTCAATTTATTATTTTATATTATGACCTCATGTACTCCATATTTATTTAGATATTATATATTTTTTTTTAAATGACGGTAATGAGACCGATACCGTTGGTACTTTTGGATACCTCGGGATACCTTCTTACCGTAATACCGCCCAACCCTAACCTCAAGTTGTATCATAGGACAAATGTATGTGCAAAATTCCATGAGTTTTTAGCCTTCGTAAGCCCCTTAAAACGGTGCAAATTTCACATTCCATCCAACATGGCTGACTTCCTGTTGGGCAGCGTCAAATACAACGAAGTGAACTTTGTCCTGTATCACAAGAGTATCGATCACACCAAATCTTGTGGCGATCTGAGGAACTTCATCTCAACCATAGCTTGTTCTCGGGGGCGTTATAGAGCTCCGGGACCACACTCAGTCCCTTGCTCAGTGTAACTGTATGATTTTATGCACATTTGCTCAGTGTGCCAAAATTTGTGAGTTTTCAAGCATCACAAGTGCCTCAAAAACGAGTTCTCCCGTGGAGGAAAAAAAAAAGAAAAAACATGCCGAAAACAATAGGGCTTTGCAGCTATGGTGCACCGTTGGTGCTCGGGCCCTAATAAAAACTCTATAAATCTATATCCTACAAAGCATGTGTTAAAATATGATGGGGGGAGAAACCCCAAAAAACGCCGTCCGTGTCCAAAACCTGTAGTAGTCTCTCTTCTTTTAACGTTAGTGGTATACCTACCCAGCTGATAACATAGCGTCTTGTGTTATCATGCCACAATGCACTCCTGCTTGCTGATGAGCAGTGACTTGCCATTTATTGAGTGTCCACGATTGGCCAATCACGGGTGTGTTGCGACATGATGTGTTCACCCAGTGTAACATTTTGGAAGAAAATTAGAAGTAGATTTGACCCATATCTTTACAATTTTTCATGGGCCATCCAGTTTGATGCTTTTGAAATACAGGTGGACAAATGCAAAAATTACTGATAAATGTCCACCAGTCCGGCCTTATTCCCACACTGTGTATTGAAACACCAATGTCTTATCAACTTTGAGGGCAGTTGAGTATGGATGTATTATTACAGCCCCAGTATGTATATCTGAAGGTATATGATTAACCCAGCATTATGTATGCCCAAGACTCACCCTTGCTTTAGTGGATAATCTCATCTGTATACTGTTGACTGCTGTATTGCTGCTGTAATCATAAAGACTGTCTTGTGCTTATTCTTGGACTCTTATACACATGCTTCTCCTGAATGTAATGATTTATATGTAATCCTAATCAGGGCACTGTTCAGGATGGGTTCCCTTTAGAGTTTGGTGCCTCTCGTGGTTTTACGCCATGTTGTTTCAGGGAGTTTCTTCTTGCCACTCTCACCAGCTTTTCTTATGCACGATTTAACTAAAGCTTCATCTGGATCTCTGTAAAGCTACTTTGTGAGCATGTTTATTGTTAAACGCACTATGCAAATAAAACTAAATTGGATTGAAATTGAATGTTCTGGTTTTATATCTGTGAAGATACTCAGTCGTCCAGGTACATAGTAATCTGTGGTTGGTAGAAGAGAGCAACTGGACTTGCTTGAAAAGTCTTGAAGACGTTTCGCCTCTCGTCCGAAAGGCATCATCAGTTCTGCCTGTCTAATAGGGAGTATCAAGTATTTATCCTCTCATGGATCATAATAGAATCCGAATCAGAATGCTGATGGCTGCATTGAAGGTGGCTGATAGATGTCATAGACACCCACCTCTGTTCAGTGATGGTCGTTCCAGGCTGACAAAAATGAACGATCCTCTCTGGCTAAGATGTCCGCCAGTTTTCTGGAGGTCCTCTCATACTCCCGCACCAGTCGAAGGGAACTCATCCCAAAATGTGTAGAAACATATCTGTGAAGATACTCAGTCGTCCAGGTACATAGTAATCTGGACGACTGAGTATCTTCACAGATATGTTTCTACACATTTTGGGATGAGTTCCCTTCGACTGGTGCGGGAGTATGAGAGGACCTCCAGAAAACTGGCGGACATCTTAGCCAGAGAGGATCGTTCATTTTTGTCAGCCTGGAACGACCATCACTGAACAGAGGTGGGTGTCTATGACATCTATCAGCCACCTTCAATGCAGCCATCAGCATTCTGATTCGGATTCTATTATGATCCATGAGAGGATAAATACTTGATACTCCCTATTAGACAGACAGAACTGATGATGCCTTTCGGACGAGAGGCGAAACGTCTTCAAGACTTTTCAAGCAAGTCCAGTTGCTCTCTTCTACCAACCACAGAATGTTCTGGTTTGCTGATGAGTAAGCAAACAAATATGATGTTTGTTGCTGTGTCAAACAGATGAAGTCATTATGTTGGCAACATCGTCTAGTTTAGGCTTGTATATTTGTCCCTATCTGTAATTTACCGTTAAGAAAATCACTATAAACTATTTAATCAAGAACCAATAGCCTAAACAAATTATTTAATCACTTTCCAGTTAGCGCCACCACTAATATTATTTGTAAAGTGTTGGATCTAAAACTTTTGTTGTTGGCCTTTTTTTTTTTTTTTTTAGGTTCAAATCTTCATCCTTTTTTTTTCTTTTTTTGGCCAAAAATCTGAAAGCCAATTTTGACACAGCAGCACAATCTAGTGATCGTAGGTGTATAGGGCATACAGGAGTGGGCTCAGCACACAGCCTTGTGGAGAGCCAGTGTTAAAGGTAATTGTGGTAGAGCTGTGAGGTCCAATTTTGACAGTCTGTGGGCTGTCTGAAAGGAAGTTCTTAACCCAGGCACAGATTTTGGGGGGGGTTCGTCGTCGTCAAGGGCAGCCAGCTTGTCATTGATGATGTTGGGGATGATTGTGTTGAAGGCTGAGCTGTAGTCAATGAAAAGTAATCTTGTGGAGTTCTCGGGGTGTTCTAGGTGGGTCAGAGCAGTGTGGAGGGCTATGGAGATGGCATTGTCTGAAGATCTATTTGCCTCTGTATGCAAACTGGTGCGGGCCAAACATTGGAGGAAGGCAGGCTTTGATATGGTGGGAGATGAACCTTTCAAAACATTTCATAACTACAGATGTAAGTGCAATGAGTCTGTAGTCATTGAGGTGGCTGATCGTTGGCTTTTTGGGGACAGGGTAATGGTAGCTGATTTGAGACAGGATGGGATGATGGTTTGCATCAGGGAAAGATTGAAGATCTTGGTAAGGACCCCTGAGAGCTAGTCAGCACAAGCCTTGAGTACTTTGCTGAGTACTCCATCTGGTCCAGCAACTTTCCTCAGATTCACTGACCTCAGTGCACACCTCACTTGGTGTTCAAGGAGCATAAATGTGTGTGCTTTTGGTCAGTGGGGGCAGTGTGACTGTGTGGTGCCTCGGCACCTCAAAACGAGCAAAGAACTGGTTCAATTCCTCAGCCAGCGAGGTGTCAGCATTGACAGTCACAGGGGATCTGCCTTTATAGTTGGTTAAATGTTGTAATCCCTGCCAAGCTTGCTTTGGATTGTTATGATTTGGGTGTTCCTCCACCTTCTTTTTATGGGCCTCTTTGGCACCTTTGATGCCTCTCCTCAGGTCTGCTCTTGCCTTGTTCTCCATACCTGAAGACAGAGTTGCGGGCCTGGAGGAGTGACTACTTCCTTTGTCATCCATGGTTTTTGGTTGGAATATACGTGGATGCGTTTATCAACCATGACAATGTCAGTGCAGTTCTTAAAGTGCATATCACGGGTAAATTTAGGAGCAAGATCAATGTAATTCTCCTATTTTATATTAAACTTTGGTCAAATATCTGTCACATTTTGTGCACTTTTTTTTACCTTGCGCAATACCAGAAAAATTCAGTTGAAATCAAGACATTTGAGGCGAATTCGTCCACCTCTGAAAAAACTTGGCATTTGGATTTCCCAGCAAACATTGATTTTCGTGACGTCACATGCGGGACGCCTCCTTCTGAATCCTACGTCAGCGCTGGTTTGTTTATGAGAAAACGACCTGGTGGTTTTCTGCAAATTTCTAAAAACGTTATCACGTAATTATTAAAATGGCTAACAGATGTATCTGGACAATGAGAGAGAAGACCGGATAATGAGAGAAATGGGAGCACTTCGTGCGAGGCACCTGGAAAAATTGGCTACAGACTACAGCATTATTTGCGGTGCTCACTTCACAAGGCTCGACGACTTTGAGAACTATTTGTAGTGGGAAATGGGCTTTGCCAGGCAACTTGAGCTGAAAAAAAGACGCAGTTCCATCTGTCAGAATGCCCAGAGTAACACTGTCTCCATCTGTGTCAGCGTCACCAAAGGAGCCAGCCGTGTTCGTCTCCCCTGACAGAAGGCGAAGTGCCGCATCCACTGAGGCCCTTGAAGCCAAGGACCAAGCAGAGCCGAGAAAAAGGCCAGGAAAATCAGCAATTCACAAGTTGACTATTGTCAGGGTAAGAAATAATTCTGACATCTCATTATATTCTTCATCCAAAGGTGAAGTAACATTGCGCTCAGGTGACAATTCCATATTTCAATGCAAAATCGCTAGCTGCTAAACTTGGTCTACACAGGTGCACTGAAACCGTGCAAGCTCTCGCAGCCTTCTGGCGGTTCCATAGGTGACGTCACGAATCTGGCGCCAGACTCCCTTGGGATTTTTCCAGATGCGTTTTTTTTTTTTTTTTTCTGCTGTAGACAGATGGCCTTCTGCAAAATTACCCTTCTGGATGAGTGTGTAAAGGGAAATTCTTTCATTAAAAAAAAACCCCGAAATTGGTCCTGGATATGCACTTTAATGTAGGACCATACAGTATTCATAAAAGCCTGCAAGTTTTGCTGTTCAAAGCTGGTCCAGTCTGTGAGTGAAAAGCAGTCCTGCAGCTGGTAGAGTGCACCCTCTGGCCAGGTTTTAATAACTCTCTTGTGTCCGACTTGGACTTCCTCCTGAGAGGAGTGTATGCTTGGATAAGGAGCAGTGAGAGATGGTCCAACAGGCCCAGATGTGGGAGAGGGACTGCTCTGTAAGCATGCTTCAGGTTAGAGTAGACACGATCCAGTGTATCATTCCCTCTGGTGGAGCACTGGACATACTGTACAAATTTGGGAAAGACTGTCTTTAAAGATCATAGGCAACAGTTTTCAATTTATTCACATTTGAAACTTTATATGTTAAAAAACCCTCTGTAATTTTCTTCTGGTCCCAAGAAGTATTGTTAATAAGTAATAATTAAAATAAGTTAGCGCAGCTCGCGGCGAATTTCTGTTCAGCGATTTTCGTGACCACTCGGCACGTGACGTCATTCAAGACAAACAAACCGCTTGAGTTGAGTCCACTTCCGTTTACTTGCATTGCCTTTCGGCTTGAGTGCAGACGTGCGTTGGGGAATTTCCAAAGAAAAACCATGCCTTATTGTTGTGCAGTGAACTGTAACAACGGGACCGGTTCAGGAAGAAGTTTTTACCTTTTTCTGAGAGAGGAGAAGAGGCGGAGAGAGTGGATTGGCTTTTTCCAAAAGAGGAGAAGAGGCAGAGCAAGCGGGTTGGCTTTTTCCGAAAGAAGAGAAGAGGCGGAGCAAGTGGGTTGGCTTTTTCCAGAAGAGGAGACGAGGCAGAGAGAGTTGATTGTGCACATGAAACAAAATCAAGCAGTCAAAGAAAAAACAGACCAGCAACGCTCAAGCAAAAAGGAGAAGGTTGAAGGTAAACATTTTATCTTTGCTTGCAATTGACAAGTCAATAATCCTGAGGGATCCTGTACGATCATTGTGGAAATGAGACAAAGGGATATTTTCTTGCTTAGGTTAGGCTATAAATAGTATAATGCCGTGGATGGCAGGTGAATGTGGCCTACCGGCGCACTGTCAAGTAATCATTACCTATATCCACTAGGGAGGGCGGTTTAATTATTCTTCAAAAGGGCTCTTATTTAGTATTACGACGAAAGTAGGAATTTATCATAACTACCAGGATAAATCATTTGGGCGCGAGTCTTGTTGAGGTCTGGGGTCACCACGATCAGAGTCGGCCGAGTCGCTGTCCGATTCCGAGGCTGCACGGTCAAACCAGTGAGCCACATTCACCGATTGCTTCGCAACGGCCATAGGTTCATACATATATGGTTTCACCTCTCGATATTCAATTTGGAGAGTTCCTTCTTCAAAATTGCTATCGCTTTTAGACATTTTACACAACCTCTCACGACCAAAGTCTGTACACGTGTGCTCGGTTCGCAAGTAAACACAGAACTGCTCCCAGTCTATTTGCCTTGAATGATGTCACGACGACTGTCCCCGGCGGTGAAAGTGCGCATAAGTGAGATGTAAACAAACCTTCAAACCTGTGCAAACCACTATATTTTAACCGTTTTATTCAATTTTAGGGTGCAAATTAGACACCAGGAAGATTGAATTCGCTTTTTGGGTAGTTCTTCTAGAAAGTAAAGTTGATATTCTACGTTCCGCCTCCAACCCTTGCCTATGACCTTTAAGCAAGCTTGACTGAAGTCACCAGCAATGATATGGACTCTGTCAGGATGGGCCCACAGTTGTCTGTTTACAGAGTCATGTAAGAAGGTGAGAGCAGTGCTAATGTTAGCATCTGGAGGGATGTAGACAGCTGTAATGATCACAACTGTTAGCTCTCTGAGCAGGTAGAAGGGTCTGCATGCAGCTGTCATTGCTTCTATGTCAGGAGAGCAATGGGCATCTGTGATCTTGCTGTCTGTGCACCAGCCATTATGTACATGAACACACATATTCCCCCTTCTCTATTCTGACCAGTGTCTCTGTTTCTGTCATAGCGGTGGGTGGTGCGGCCTGCTAGCTGTACTGTGGTGTCCGGGATCAGCAGGTGCAGTCATGTTTCCGTAATAATCTTTGCACAGCAGTTGCAAACAAGGGAGTTTGCCGCAAACTGTAGCTCCAGTTTGTTTGTTTTGTGGACGATGGATCTGGCGTTAGTCAGGATGATGCTTGGTAAGAGTGGTTTCTGTGGCTGCTTCCTTAGCCTAGTTAGTAGGCCCACCCAGCATCCTCGTTTCTATTTATGCTCCCTATGCCACCTGCGTCGCTTGCTGGACCTGACAACAATCCATGGAGACTCCGGTGATCTTGTGATTTCCAGTGGGATATTATGGGTTCGCTGGAAGGCGCTTGTAATAGCAATTTGACGCTGCAGTCTGATGTTCTAGAGCTCTGTGTGGCTCTAGATGTGTTTGTCATGATACCATAATCTAAAACACTACACTCACAATTATCATACATATAACGCACTTAATCAGAGAGCCAGGAGGCACGTTCTACTTATCGCAAATTTCTCCTTCCGGGTCACCATCACATTTCATTCAGTGCGTTTACATGCACATCCAAATCGACCTACTGTCGGTAATCGAACTAAGGGTCCCAGCAGGGGTGCCAGAGAAATCCAATCCTACATGCACACAAGGAAATCGAGCTATTGTGTGAGGTACATTGTGCACCCGAGCCACAGGTGGCGCTACATGCCCCATCATGTTGGTACACTTCCAGTTGTCGTCATGAAGAAGAGTTATTCAAGAGTATAAACAAAGTTATCAGCAGTGTTGCCAGATACTGCTGACGTTTTCCAGCCCAAAACATGTTCAAATCCACCAAACTGCACTTAAAACCGCCCAATCTGGCAACACTGGCAGTTCCGTGTTCACAAGTTCCGTGCTCAAACTGGTAGGCTTGCTCTAACAGACTGTATGGCTACAAACTGTCCTGCGCAGACCACTGTTTTGTAAGACAACTTATTTTGCACAATTGTATATTTTTCTAAAGTCCATTTTTTTGCTTACAAAAAATATATTTTTTTTTGCTTACAATTTAACTTGTGTCTTAATAAACACACAAAAAGTTCAATTGTTTTGTTTTTATTCAGATGTTGGACATATATATTACACACACACACACACACACACACACACAAATACAATGACTTGTTTATGTACACAATTCACAGCTATGCAACAGATGTATTTGGTGATACTGTTTTGTAAGACAACTTATTTTGCACAATTTGTATATTTTTCTAAAGTCCATTTTTTGCTTACAAAAATTTTTTTTTTTTTGCTTACAATTTAACTTATGTCTTAATAAACACACAAACGTTAGCAGTATCTGGCAACACTGCTGATAACTTTGTTTATACTCTTGAATAGCTCTTCTTCATGACGACAACCGGAAGTGTACCAACACGAAGTGAGCTAAATTTTAACAGTGCAAACAATGCCATAAAAAGAAAAGATTCATGCCGTTGTCATGATTCGTTGTCATGCCGACCGAGGCTGTTGTGTTTCCCGCTTGTGGTCTCGTCACTCGTCACTTCCGGAAGGGGCAGTGCTGAAGTAAGTAGCTCGACTACGTAGCTCGATAGGGTTTACATGCACTAAGTAGCTCGGCTAAAATCGCATAATCTAGGTCGTGTAGCTCGATTACGAGAAATCAAGTTCGGTTTGATTTCAGCCGAGCTAAGGTGTTTCCATGACATTTAGAACTTCGATTTCAGTCGAGCAACGGCAGAAATTCGATTTTCTCTATGTGCATGTAAACGCACTGATAGACTGAGTTAAAGAATCACGAACAGAGGCGATGATTTCTTCATCTGTTATGGAAATGACGGAGGTTACTGTTGTATTGTTGCCACTGACTCGGTATGTTTTTTCTAAGGCTACATCCACACGGTAACGGCAACGAGATGTTATTTAAAAAAATATCGCGTCCAAATGGGCAACGATCAGTAAAATATCAGGTCCATATGGCAACGCAACGCTTGCTGAAAACGATGCAATACACATGCCACACCTCTAGGTGCACTGTAAGACGGTCCCTTCGGAGACACCAGAACAATAGAAGAAGTAACGACGCATGCGCATAAACTATTATGCGCGAGACTTCATATTAGCCACAAAGTCAGAAAAATCTGTTCGTAAAATTACATTATAATGACCAAATACAATGAAAAGTATTTTTCCAGTCTCACCTGTGAAAGGTAATCCCATGTGATCTCGTTTGGATGGCAAACCTGTTGGTACAGTTAAACGCAGCACATGAATGAGGCATCTTTATTCTCCGCTTTGACCCATCCAATATGGCAGCAAGGATGACGTATGATTCTACGCGGAAGGCGGCGTCTTTAATGATCCGGAATAAATTGAATGCTACATGTTGATGGATTAATTTGTTCTTCTACGCCCTTTTTGAGGAATGTATTGTAGGACTTAAACCAACATCTGAAGAGGTGAGATCGCTCCTTTTTTTTTTTTCCCTATTTTTGCTGGCGGGATTGACTCTGCCCTAAGAGCTATTCTCTCTCTCTCTCTCTCTCTCTCACTTTGCACCATTACACAATAAATATTCACAGTGAAAATATTTTGTAAGCACGTTTCATGAACCAAGTTATAGGATTTGTTGTCAACTCGCATCGAGTTCGTTACACTTCTACCCGGCGTGAAGCACTCACAGTCATGTGGTTGTGACGTCATCGTAAACAAATCCGTTCTACTCATCCAGACGACTTCGCAACGGCAACGTTGCCAGATCTTTCCACTCTGGAACCTGTTCTCAAAAGATTGCGTTTTGGGGCACCCAAAACGCCGGTGCCATGTGGACGCCAGGCCGAAACGATAAACAATTGTATCGGATTCACCTGAATCCGTTGCCGTGTGGACAGGGCCTAAATCTTCACCATTCAGTTCATTCATGTATTGTAAATCACTGACGATGTCATTTATGCCATACCGTGGGACTGGGTGGGGGGTATAAAAATGATGCAGGTATGCTTCAACTAGGTGTTAAGTTTGGTGGTATCAGCAGTTTTGTTGTTTTATCGATCCATTCTCGATAATTGTTAGTGATTGGCACTTAGTAATACAAAATACCTTTGTATTGTTAAATTGACTGCGAACTTGATCGCTTATTGTTTGTCTCTGGTGGGAAGAGGTGCGCATGGCTCAGTGATGTGTTTTTTGGTTGTTTTTTTTGGGGGGGGGGGCTCCAATTCATTGTCACTGAAGGCGGGGACATGAACTTAGTTTGTCATTTGTCAAAGTTTGTAGCAAAAGAGTCGGTTATAGCGGGGTTGCCTTGTACACAAAACTAAGTCAAAACCAGAAAGGCAATACACAGATACAAGGCTTGATAATGTGAGACACAAGGTACAGCGTGTATACTTCAAGTCTGTGTGTTTAGAGAGTCCTTCGGAGCGTGCACTGTGATTGCGCTCTAATCTGGAGCAGGTACACGGTACTACAATTAGTCCTAATGGTGCTGTGCACTCTGAGGTGGGGGAAACGAACTTATGGCCCTTTTCCACTACCCTTTTTCAGCTCACTTCAGCTCGCTTCAGCTCACTTCAGCCCGACACGGCTCGCGTTTCGACTACCAAAAACCAGCACGACTCAGCTCGTTTCAGCCCTGCTTAGCCCCTAAAACTCGCACCGTTTTGGAGTGGGGCTGAAGCGAGCCAAAGCGAGCCGACTGAGGCTGGAGGCGTGAGCAGACACTCCCCTGTGCACTGATTGGTGAGGAGGAGTGTCCTCACATGCCCACACACGCCCCGCGAGCGCGCTGGGATCTGTAAACACGGCAAACCCGGAAGAAGAATAATTATGAATTACGAGAATTTCTGAAGCCTTATGCGCCTCGCCTCATCTATACGCTCTTGCCAGTATCTGTTGGTGTTGTCGGTGACAACAAGCCACAGCACCAAGACCAGCAACACTAACGACTCCATGTCCTCCATGTTTATTGTTTACTATTCGGGTCGTGAGACTACCGCTTAAAAGATCACTGAATCAGTGACATACAGAGCATCGTGGACGAGTTCACGGAGCGCAAGGCTCGCCGTATGCCCTTCAAATAATGCGCGCAGTAGGCTATTGATGTTTTATTATGAGCCATGTACAGTATGTCGCCGAATGTTTTTTTGTTTCTGAGTTACATGTTCGTTTGAAGGACTTAATGTACAAAATAACATAGTTGCACCCCATAGTGTTGAAATTGGTAAACACAGTGCATTCAGTGAGGTTTGCACCGCCCTCCTTTTATTTCTGACTCTTCCTGTCACCACTCTGAGCGCTCATTCGTATGCCCTTCAAATAATGTGCGCAGTATAGGCTATTGATGTTTTATTATGAGCCATGTACAGTATCCTAATGTTTTTTGTTTCTGAGTTACATGTTCGTTTGAAGGACTTGATGTACTAAATAACATAGTTGCACCCCGTAGTGTTGAAATTGGTAAACACAGTGCATTCAGTGAGGTTTGCACCGCCCTCCTTTTATTTCTGACTCTTCCTGTCACCACTCTGAGCGCTCATTCGTATGCCCTTCAAATAATGTGCGCAGTATAGGCTATTGATGTTTTATTATGAGCCATGTACAGTATCCTAATGTTTTTTGTTTCTGAGTTACATGTTCGTTTGAAGGACTTGATGTACTAAATAACATAGTTGCACCCGGTAGTGTTGAAATTGGTAAACACCGCAGTTGCGGACATTTTGTAGCCTAAAATGATGTTATGATAAGCTTTAATAAAGGGCCCGGTCATTTGCCCCGCCCCCGGCCCGGCTCTGACTTGTTCCGCCACTGTCACTGATGTCACTGTTTGCGCTGCTTAACGACATCACGTGACGTCCACCCACTTTCGCTAACTCCACCCAATGTGTCCACCCACTTCCAGCCAGCACGGTTCAGCGCGGTTGTAGTCGAAATGCAACTTCAATAGCCCCGCTCAGCCCGACTCAGCTCGACTCGGCACGGCACGGCTCAGCCGCGTTTGTAGTGGAAAAGCGGCATTAGTTTGTTATATGCGAAAGTTCGTAGTAAAAGAGTTCATTATAGTAGGGTTGCAGTGTATTGATTTTTAAAAAATAAAATTTGGCATTTTGAGTTCAATCATCCAGAACTTTTCAAAGGTGATGTTGAAATAGTCAAATGTTTGGTACTTGTATACGTCATGAAATTTCTATTTTAAAAAAATGTTAACGCTCACTAATCAGAAGTGGGCAGTCTGTCTCCCTCATTCCCACCCTGGAGTGTGAATCTGTGAGCCTGCTCTCGTTTTGAAATATATGCTGATTTGAGACTCATTCACAGGCGTTTACTGATACCCCACCTCCTTCAACCCCTTGCCACCTTTTTAGGATTTTTCAAAATTATGCAGTGGGTGGAGGTAGGCTCAAAGCTGTGGGTAAAGTTGCATTTTAATATCCCATTGAAATTGGTATCCCTTCTTCCTTTTTATCTGTATCTGATGAGCTTTCATATTAAAGTTATATTTCTGAAAATTATCACGTCCTCTGATTGTCACTAACCACTACTGTAGTAATTGTTTCAAATGAGGAAGTGGAATTTTACATGGCAAGCACAGACGTATAGAAACTATACACAAATTATAGGCACTCTGGGAGCACTGCTCTACCAATCAGTGATGGGTTTCCCAAAAGCCTCTTAATTCTAAGAGCGTCTTAACTAGGAGAGAGAGTGTTCGTTGTGCTGCTTGTTCTACCGTGTAACGATGATCTTTGTGCTACGATGCTTTTGGGAAACTTTGCACAGATTAGTGGACCTGAACTGACTGTTGTAAAATATTGTTATATAGCACAAGCCTAGCTTAGTTCTGTGTTGCTAGAAAGTGTGTGTTTGTTCAAACTTTCTTTGTTCCTCATGCCTTTTTCTAGAGAGGGCATTCTTTGCAACACAGTCATTCAGAAGCTGGTGTCAACTTTCTTGTGATCTGTGACCTTTTGCTCCAGGATAAATTGAGGCATCTAAAATCTAATCAGGATTGCAGTATATAATTCACTGGAATTCTGCTCGTTATAGCACATTATCAAGTAAATATACTGTATTTGTCAATAACAAAGTGTCAACATTTAAATCAGTTTATTCATTTAAGATAATACAATGAATATAATGTATGCTTTACTATCTCTTAGGCTTTACCTGCTAAACCTAATCATTCAAATCATGACAAATGATAGCTTTTTAGACTGAAACTTTTCAGATCTATCCAAGAGACATCTTGCATGATCTCTCCCTAGCGGCAACTATGTATACATGAGTCACCACAGCAGTTAAATTTCTTAATTGCATAGGTAATCCCTGTCTCTTTCCCATTACACTTCTCCTGGACAGTACAGAAAGTTGGGATTATGACAGCAGTGTAAAGTTGGATTGGAGCTATGCAGCCGTTATGTTATGGAAAGTTTTGCATCCAAATATTTTGTCTGCTGACAGAAAGAATAAGAATGCAGTCAAGCATTAAATGGAAAATGGTGTTTTGATGTATTTGCGAGAACTGAAGGGTGATAAAACATTTGTTTGACTTGTTCGATATGCTAGGAGGAAATTGTCATCTAGCACATGAAGAAGGCTGTTTTGCTCCATCTTGTAGCTGGCCTGTACAGCTCTGGCGCGCTCACATATATTTCACTTGATTTGTTATGCAAAGGGCATTAGGCTGTTCAGGTTCGTCTGTTTATGACTGTTTGTAGGCAATGGTGAAAGGGTGCTGCAGAGGTTGTTTAAAAATAGCCCCAGCACTTGATGCTCTTGCTCTCTCGCCTTCCTCCGAACTGGCTTCAGGGCTGCTATCGTTTCTTCCATGGAGCTGAATCGCCTTTTTCAGAGGGCCTCTGTAACTTTTCCTGACCATGGCCAGACATGCATTATCTTGCACAAAGAAATTCCATTTTTTCCTGACTCCTGTTGCTGTTTGTGTCTCGCTGCACTGAGGAACCGAGATCTATTAGTTGAGGCTGCTAGTGCTTGTTCTAATTTCAGCAAACAGCCGTTTGTGACAGCCGCTTGTAGCTACTGTTTGTGCACTGAATTGCAGTTTATAAGTGAGGTTTTATTTATGGACGATTTGTTTACAACACTGCACAGGCTTCATTATCATACAGAAGTATATCATACATGCAGATAATTTGTGATATTTCAACCAGATACCCAGTTTCGTTTGTTTAATAGCTTTTTATATTTTCCTTATCTGCAGAGAAGAGGAGAAAAACAGCCATACCCGAATGTTTGGCTGAGGCATTATTGTTCTAGAACAAACTGTGTTGGTCACGTCAATTTTTCTGCCAGAGACTAATAATAAGAACAAGGGAACTGTGGGAAGAGAGGTGGCAGAAAAGTTTCCACCAAGGAACCAGGGATCTGTTCTCGGCAATGCCTCAGGTAAGGCTTATGTAATGTGTCAACTGTATTCAGAAATGTTATACATTAAAGATTCTGCATTTCATTTCCTTTAAACTTTGTCAACAATGTGCAAATAATCGCTTGTATGGATGGTCACAAGCTGATGTCTACCAAACGTGTTTTCAAGATGTCTGCTTATAAAAGACCAATATCAAGACCGTTTTTTTTTTTAATAAATTTTTTTTTTTTTTTTTAACTCTTGAATTGATAATTCAGCAGTATCTGTTTCCTTGTGTAATGCAGCCTAGTGTCAGTGGAATGGATCCTCCCTTTGGGGATGCCTTTCAAAACTACACTTTCGCTGACCAGGCACTAACCAGCACTGACCTGTTAGCCAACAGCTCTGACCCAGACTTCATTTATGAACTGGTGAGATTGTGCAGAGGTTTTGAATCACATTGAACATTTTGTTTACGCTGCAAAAAAATCATATCTTAGCAAGTGAACACATCTTGAAAATAGTTGAAACGATCTAGTATTTCCTATTAGAATACAAAACACCAATTCTGAGATTATTAAACCTAGTTCTAGATTGCAACCAACTTATTCTAAGATGTCTTATCAAGTAAAAATATCTATCCATGCAGCAATATAATTTCACTAGTAGTAGGGGTGGGCGATATGGGCAAAAAAATAATATCTCTATTTTTTAGGATTTTAACGATAACGATATTTTGACGATATTTAAAAAAAAACACTTGCTTAAAGATTACAATAATTGCAATGACTAAAAGAATCATTGCAGTGACACAAGTATTTAAGGAAAAGCCATATTTATTTTCTTAAACAACTTTAAATTAATAAAAATGAATAATTCAATTGACAGTTCGTAACGGCAGCAAACATTCTAATCAACCGTCTCTGATGGCAGTACGGGTCTGCAAATATCCCGCCTGTTCCGCTGCCAACAACCAATCATATGTCGATCTGAACCAACAGCTTTCCAATCATCTTGCAGCTTCGTGCTCCGCTGTCCCTCTCCTGCCGTGATAGAAGTACTGCGCCTGCGCAGTGTCAAAATAATCCACGAGAAAAGTGGATTTTAAAGCTTTTTCTGAGTCATGAGAACCAACCTAACACTCAAGTATAATCAACTTTTCATGGCGATTTCAATCATATGCTCTTCGTGACCGTTAGTTTTCACAGAGTCCAGTATTGATATCTCCCCATTCATGTTCAGAGGGTCTGGTCTCACTAATCCGAAAAAGATGCCTGAAAGTGGCTGGCGAGTGACAGCACTTGGCCTGATAAGAGCCCGTCACAGCTTCTTCTTCGTTTTTTTTTTTCCCCCTCAAAAAAAAAAACGTAAACTAGAAGGCAAAGTTTTTCAGTATAACAATAATAAAGAAAAATGTGCTCAATTTAAAATGTATTGAAACTATTCGAAATCGGCTGATCGGTTCATTCATTATTATCCGTGAGTACAGAAACACTAGTAATAATTTCTGGATCATTGCTATAAACGTGGACTAATATTTCTTGGGAACCAATGGGTTAATGACATGGAATGAACCAACCGACCAATCGCATTTTTTTCTTCAGATGGTATCTGGGTAAATGAGCAGCTGTCTCAGCCAATCACATTTTATTGCTGGACGGGATCATATCACGACATCTTCCGGTAGATACCCGAAATCAGCTTTGTGCGTTGTGAGGCCAGCGGAGCAAAAAAAAAAAAACTTTTAATATGCTGAGCAATGTTTGATACATTTTGGAAAGTTGTTTTGGTTGCTTTATAGGTTTCTTAGAATATTTAACTCGTCACGTCTGTGCTGCTCTCCTGGGTTGCTAGAAACAGTTGTGTTGCCCTGGCTTGGCATATAAAATGTGTGCCCCCCCCCCCCAAAGCAATTCAAGGCCCGTCCGTCAGTTCGTGTCTGGCGCCGGGTCTGCTCCGCTCTGTATTGATTTTTGGCGGCTTAATTAAAAAAACTCGATAATGCAAAATTACACATCGTCAAAACAACATTCACGATGACATTGCAGACGATACATATCGCCCACCCCTAACTAGTAGGCTATTAAGTAATTTTCTTCTCAGATTCAGTTTTTAAAATTTTCAGTGTATTTATTTCTTGTTGACATTGTAACCCCATTGCAGGACAGAGATATGACCTGTCACCAGAGTTCTGGAGGAGACGTGTTTAAAGTTGAGGACTGCAAGGAGTTTGAGAGTATGGAAAATCTTCCAGAACTAATAGACAATGACCTAGCCTACAGCTCCAACTTTGAACAGTGGGATACATATTGGGAAGACTTGACCAAGTACACTCGCCTCACCAGCTGTGATATCTGGGGCACTAAGGAGGTTGACTTTTTGGGCTTGGATGATTTCTCCAGCCCTTACCAAGATGAGGAAGTCATAAGCCGTACACCCACTTTGGCCCAACTCAACAGCGAGGACTCTCAGCCTGTGTGTGACAATTTATACCTTCCAGATTCATTGGCAGGCCAAAAGCAGACTGTTTTTCCTCCACAAGTGGTAAGTAAGAAGATGGGCAGAACCACTGTTTCGGTCACGGGCACCTCCTCCAGCCACAGTACTTTGCCGGATTATGCTGAAGGTTCACAGAAGGCCACATGGCCAGTGGCCTCAAGCACCGAGACTATGGCAAAGGCCCAGATGCAAGGGCCTAGCAGGGTTGCATCTCCACAGCCAGAGAACACAGATTATGTACGCAAGGCCAAGGTTCGCATTAGTGTACCACGCAAGCCCTTCCTAGAGAGTTGTGCTCAGCAGATCACCGTGTCTGCCAGCTCCCCTCTTATCAAAGAGCATGAGTCAAGTGCTTCTTTGATCAGTAATGTCCAAGCAGCCACTATTGACACTCCATCTTCTCTGATTCCCATGGTTTGTGAGAAAAGAGTGGAAATCTGTAAACGAGAAGCTCCATGTGGCTCTACTCCAGAGGTGGGATTGTTAAGAGGAAAGTCACCAAAACTTAACTTCCCTGTGGCTGGCAGCAGTGAAACCTTGCTCACTGTGAGTACCCTTGGAGCTGATGCTAATGCTGCCGCTGAGAAGAAGAAAGAAGAAGAGCACAACTACTCACTGTTTCTGACCAAGGCCAGGCTTGCAGGCAAAGCACCCACTGACATGGAGGAAGACGAAGATGAGGAAGAAGATGATGGGGAGGAGGAGGAAGAGGAGGAGGCAGAGGGGGTGGAATTGGATGATGAAGACCATGATGAAGGATTTGGCAGCGAGCATGAACTATCAGAAAATGAAGAAGAAGAAGAGGAGGAGGAGGAAGATGATGACTATGAGGGAGACAAAGATGATGACATCAGCGACGCGTTCTCAGAGCCAGGTACAAACCAACATGTATATGCACGCACTTAAGCCTCTTGACAGACGTATACAACAGGCAAATTACTTGAACATGTATTTGCAGTGTAGATGTGTAGTTGTTAATTTACCAAGTTGTATGATGACTTTTTTTTTTTCTTTCCCCCAAGCAGTGTCCTAGCAGGTTCAGAATTGGGTCATGTTTTTCCTGTTTGATAAGCTTAGACCTAGTGTGAACTTATTGATGAGACATTACGATAACCTTGTCTCTGACTTAGTAAATCATGCTACAACTGAGGTGGCAATGTTTGTTTGTTTTTTCCCCACTCAGTATCTTCAAACACGCCTTTTCTTTGTCACTTCTGCTTTTTGTGTCTTCAGTTTTTTTTTTATGTTCTGAGCATTCTCCTCTCTTTTGAGCAGGATGTGACGCTGACATGGTAGAGGACGTTAAAGGTCTGACGGCTGGAATTTCCAGAAAAAGGGGTAAACGCCGATACTTCTGGGAATACAGCGAGCAGCTTACCCCATCTAAACAAGAACGTATGCTAAAACCTTCTGAGTGGGACAGAGAAACCCTTCCAAGCAACATGTATCAAAAGAATGGCCTGCATCATGGTGAGATGATGAGACAAAAATTGCACATTGCAGCATGTATTTATGAAATATAAATTTAAAATTAGCTTGTTGGATTTCTCAAATCCTCAGCCAAAAATGCTAAAGAAACCTTGCTTAAAGAAGGCTAATGAAGCAACTAAGATAAATGTTCTGATCATGGTAGCATTAGCATATAAACTACAATGTAACAGTGTTATTAGTACTTGGCAAGGAAATAAACAAACGAAAAAGACTATTAGTTCTGAAGGAAACTGCCCTAGGGGGGCAGTTTGAATCAAGGTTATATACTGGGGATGTAACTGCGCGCATGCGCATTTATTTGATGTGTTTTAAACAAATAGAGTACAGAGTTGAAAGCCATTATTAATTTTTGTGTGGGTAGGTGTGTCACTGGTTTGCTCCAAAACTCACCAATACTGCTACGCCTGGAAATGCATTATTTTCATATAACAGCATGGTCTGGAGTGAGTTATTCCACTTATACCACTGCGATTTGCCAAAGATTAGTCTTATCTCATTATCTCTAGCCGCTTTATCCTGTTCTACAGGGTCGCAGGCAAGCTGGAGCCTACCCCAGCTGACTACGGGCGAAAGGCGGGGTACGCCCTGGACAAGTCGCCAGGTCATCACAGGGCTGCCAAAGATTAGTGTTCCATTTATTAATGAATGACATGTTGGGCATTTGAACAGTTTATAATTAGATTGAATGTTCTGGAACGTCCGTAAGACACATTAGTTCCTGTTCTCAACAAGTTATAGCAGCAATAAATGGTCTCTGTCTCTCTCTTTCTCTCTCCCCTCTCTCAAAACACAGCAGATTTTCCTGAGCTGGGAAATGTTGAATGTATTATAAATGTCTCCTAACTGTTCTACACTAAAAAAAAAAAAAGCAATAGTTTCAGTAAAGACACTGTTTTTAAATATAGTTAGCTTAATCAGTCACAGATAGATAGAAAGTCCACAGTGCATGAACTCAAGCCATATAGCTGAGGACCTGTAGAAGTTCAGACACTGAATAGAGTTGTTCTGCAGGTTGCTATTTCTTATATTTAGTGAATGAAAAATGACATCATTTAACATTAGCCCTGTTAGTTTTTCATTGTATCTGCGGCATAGAGGTACTATTCTCACATAAATAAACAAACCTTCTGGAATGTGAACATGCCAACTTCGCATTCATATCTGAATAAAGATACAGGTACTTTTCGTACTAAACTGATACAGATACAAAGGATGGCATTGCCTGACACCTCTGCACATACATACATAACTTTCTAGTTTTCTTTCTCAGGAAAATACACACTAAAGAAGTCACGGCGGACAGACGTAGAGGATCTCACCCCCAACCCACGGAAACTGCTTCAGATTGGGAATGAATTGCGCAAACTTAACAAGGTGATTAGTGACCTGACCCCTGTTAGTGAGCTGCCCCTGACTGCTCGTCCTCGCTCACGAAAGGAGAAAAACAAGTTGGCATCCAGGTAAGACTTTCTACAAAGTACTGTTTTCAGGCTCTGCTTTCCTTTCTCTCCACTATATTCTCTTATCACTTGCACAGTTGTGCTCCAAAAAATCCTCACCAGGAAATTGTTTGGAAAGAGGTGTCCTAGCACAGACTTTCACCATCTTATGATTACCATGTTGTTTCTTATGTGAGTATACAGTGGTGCTTGAAAGTTTGTGAACCCTTTAGAATTTTCTATATTTCTGCATAAATATGATCTAAAACATCAGATTTTCACACAAGTCCTAAAAGGAGATAAAGAGAACCCAGTTAAATGAATGAGACAAAAATATTATACTTTGGTCATTTATTTATTGAGGAAAATGATCCAATATTACATATCTGTGAGTGGCAAAAGTATGTGAACCTTTGCTTTCAGTATCTGATGTAACCCCCTTGTGCAGCAATAACTGCAACTAAACATTTCCAGTAACTGTTGATCAGTCCTGCACACCACCTTGGAGGAATTTTAACCCATTCCTCCATACAGAACAGATTCCACTCTGGGATGTTGGTGGGTTTCCTCACGTGAACTGCTCGCTTCAGGTCCTTCCATAACATTTTGATTGGATTAAGGTCAGGACTTTGACTTGGCCACTCCAAAACATTAACTTTACTCTTTTTTTTAACCATTCTTTGGTAGAATGACTTGTGTGCTTAGGGTAGTTGCCTTGCTGCATGACCCACCTTCTCTTGAGATTCAGTTCATGGACAGATGTCCTGACATTTTCCTTTAGAATTTGCTGGTATAATTCAGAATTCATTGTTCCATCAATGATGGCAAGCTGTCCTGGCCCAGATGCAGCGAAACAGGCCCAAACCATGATACTACCACCACTGTGTTTCACAGATGGGATAAGGTTTTTATGCTGGAATGCAGTGCTTTCCTTTCTCCAAACATAACGCTTCTCATTTAAACCAAAAAAGTTCTATTTTGGTCTCATCCATCCACAAAACATTTTTCCAGTAGCCTTCTGGCTTATCCACGTGATCTTTAGCAAACTGCAGATGAGCAGCAATGTTCTTTTTGGAGAGCAGTGGTTTTCTCCTTGCAACCCTGCCATGCACACCATTTTTGTTCAGTGTTCTCCTGATGGTGGACTCATGAACATTAACATTAGCCAATGTGAGAGAGGCCTTCAGTTGCTTAGAAGTTACCCTGGGATCCTTTGTGACCTCGCCGACTATTACACGCCTTGGTCTTGGATTGATCTTTGTTGGTCGACCACTCCTGGGGAGGGTAACAATGGTCTTGAATTTCCTCCATTTGCACACAATCTGTCTGACTGGATTGGTGGAGGCCAAACTCTTTAGAGATGGTTTTGCAATGTTTTCCAGCCTGATGAGCATCAACAACGCTTTTTCTGAGGTCCTCACAAATCTCCTTTATTTGTGCCATGATACACTATCACAAACGTGTTGTGAAGATCAGACTTTGACAGATCCCTGTTCTTTAAATAAAACAGGGTGCCCACTCACACCTGATGGTCATCCCATTGATTGAAAGCACCTGACTCTAATTTCACCTTCAAATTAACTGCTAATCCTAGAGGTTCACAAACTTTTGCCACTCACGGATATGTAATATTGGATCATTTTCCTCAATAAATAAATAATCAAGTATAATATTTTTGTCTCATTTATTGAACTGGGTTCTCTTTATCTACTTTTAGGACTTGTGTAAAAATCTGATGATGTTTTCATACATGTCAACCTATACGGAATGTCCGTATTTTATACGAATTTGATTCAATAAACGTAGTATACGGGCGTATAAATAGTTATACGGGTTCTTTAAAAAAACTTCAATATTTATCTAGAGCTATAATCAATTCCCACGACAGCCAGTAAAGAGTCTTATGAAATCGCTCGTTATCTTGTGGTAGCGAGACTTCGTTCCACTTTTGATCATGCGCACACCGCATTGCGAGAATCCCGCCAACCCGGAAGTCATAGACATAAACATAGACGCCGCCTTCTGCGTAGAATCATACGTCATCCTCGTCGCCAAATTGGATGTGGCAAAGTGGCGATTCTGAGAATAAAGATGCCTCATTCATGTGCTGCGTTTAATTGTACCAACAGGTTTACCGTCCAAACGAGATCACCTTTCACAGGTGAGACTGGAAAAATACTTTTCATTGTATTTGGTCATTATAATGTAATTTTACGAACAGATTTTCCTGACTTTGTGGCTAATATGAAGTCTCGCGCATAATAGCCACTCGGTGAAACCTGTCTCCAAACAACGAAGTATTTCCTTTGTAACTACGCTGATAACACTGTGTTTTTATCAAACATTGGAGCTTTGTATTCATTCTGAAGGTTTATTGTTATTAATATTGAATAAAAAGTAACTGGGATATATCATTGTTAATTATCATTCAAATTTTAGGTAAATTATTTTAATTTGCATCTTGTACGGATTTTATAAGGGAAATACGGATTTTGGAGGTTGGTTATACAGGTTTGATTGACCAAAGGTTGACATGTATGTGTTTTAGGTCTTATTTATGCAGAAATATAGAAAATTCTAAAGGGTTCACAAACTTTCAAGCACCACTGTAAGCAACCAAAACTTTTAACCAGGGCCAGGCTGAATTTCCATGGATTTAAGTGTCATCAATTGATGATGAAACGTGTCATTTTCTTTCCCACTTCATACACTTCTTACAGTCTCTTAATGATTTTAGTAGTATGTGTGTTTGAAGCATTAGCTAGATTCAGCTAGCTTTACCAAAATATATGAGAAATGCATTTACTTGTAGTTTGCAAAGACCAGAATATAGGTCATTGCATGCAGGAAAACAGTATGTGCCACATTAGCTGCTGTTGCTAGCAACTGTGATATGTCAACGTGATCTCCATATGGAAACCAACCAAATGCATTGTAAACCAGTTCAAGCCTGAGGAGAAGCCTGCAGGGTACTTGGATCAGATTAGTTCTAACTCGCTTTAGGTTTTCATAACTAATTATTTAGCTACTGTAAGTGACTTCTTTTATAAACCTAGACAAACTTAACAGTACTCAAAAAAAAATACTAATCTTGCCTAACTTCACATGTAATATCAAATATGAAGAACATTATGACAAATTAGGCCGTTAAATATAAGGTTAGTTGTAGCCCGAGCTGTAAACCCATCTAATCTGAGGCTTGGAGAACTTGCTGAAAGTCCCTCATAAAATAGTTGGATCTTTAACATAGTCTTTTTTATTATTATTATTATTTAAAATAAATAAACATTCAAATGCTGCTCAGCATATAATATAATATAATATAATCCCCCCCCCCCCCCCCAGCTTAGTTTGTGCTTTGAATTCTCCCAGTTGGCAGCGCTGTTTTTTGACTTAAGGACCTTAAGTCTTTAAACTGTAGTTTAAATTAATGTTTGACCCTACTTTGACAGTGAAATCAGCCATTCTTATTTATCATGCTTCTTAGTAGTAAAATACAGGAAGACTTTAAACACATGGGAGTAACCATTTAGCTAACATTTGCCAAGTCAGTAAGTCTCTGGTGAGAAACCTAGAGCTCCGTGACCATAACTACAGAAAATTTAGTGAATTACAGTTGTGCAGCTTCAGTTGTACAATAATACACACAAACTTCTAATAATAATCTGTTCGTCTTATATGCAATCTCAGCAATATTTATTATAATGAACATAGAAAAGAACAAAAATCAAAATTACGAATGGTCCAACATCTAGACAAAGCACAAACTCTAGTATAGGTACAAAATAAGCTTGAAAATAAAATTGGCTTTTGCACCTGCAGCATGACTTTCCCACAGCAGTCTTTATTCACTGATTTTTAAAAGCATGTCCTATAAGCTATTATTATTATTTTTTTTTATATGAATGTCCCTTTACACACTCATCCAGAAGGGTAATTTTGCACAAGGCCATCTGTCTAAAGCAGAAAAAAATAAAATAACAAAACGTGTCTGGAAAAATCCCAAAGGAGTCTGGAGCCAGATTCGTGACGTTACCTGCGGAAGTGCCAGCAGGCTGCGCGAGCTTTGCACAGTTTCAGTGCACAGCCTGTATAGACCAAGCGCTCCCATTTCTCTCTCATTGTCTGGTCTTTTGGAAAACGATGAGTACTAATCCCATCAAGATTGGTGTTGCTACACCCTCCTATGATACATCTGTTAACCATTTTAGTAATTACGCGATAGTGTTGAAGAAATTTGCAGAAAACCACCAGGTCGTTTTCTCATAAACAAACCAGCGCTGACGTAGGATTCAGAGGGAGGCGTCCTGCAGATGACGTCACAAAAATCAATGTTTGCCGGGAAATTCGAATGCCAAGTTTTTTCAGAGGCGGACCAATTTGCCTCAAATGGCTTGATTTCAACTGAATTTTTCTGGTATTGCGCAAGGTAAAAAAAATTGCAGAGAATGCAGAATGTGACAGATATTTGATCAAAGTTTAATATAAAATAGGAGAATTACATTGATCTTGCTCCTGAATTTATCCGTGATATGCACTTTTTAAAGATGCAGTACAAGTTTTTTTTGTTTAAAGAACAATGTTTTGAGTCGGCAAAGAAAAAAAAGATCCTCTATACCATGAAGTTCCTGAGCTTCTGTAGGTTGTCCTCATAATCCTGTAGTAGTAATTCAGGGGTGTTGGGTCTGAATTGCTATGAAATTTGTATATGGTTTGTGGTCATATGCCAGATCAGATGTGTCCGACATCATGACCCTACTTCAGGCACAATAAAAATCTGACTCTGCAGTTATACAAACCAGATTTTACTGTTTGCCAGTCTAGCTTGCCTTCTCCCTGACAGACACAAACAAACCATGAGTAGGCAGTTCTTTGTCTTACTCCTTTGGTTTGGCAACACACCAGCATGGCTGAGATCACAGAGAAATTGGTGCCTAAAAATCAACACTGGTTAATGTGGAACTGTTTGGGTTTAAAACAAGATATGGTGAGAAACAATTGTATGCAAAATATTTATTTTTCAAGGGAACATGATAAATTTGTTTCACCACCAGCAAAGCACCCTGAAGTGTATTTCAAAATCCAGATAACACTGGGTGTGCACACATGAAATGGCACAGTTAACAATGCTGAAGTAAAAACATGCATTTTATGGTTATGAAGGGAAAAAAAAAGCATTGGAAAGACGTCACTGATGCTACGACACTTTACCTAGCCAAGGATGTAATGTCCATCAGAAAGGTTGATAATGAGGCTTCTAAAGAACTTCTAAAAATAGTTCCTCATTATGACTTTCTGAGTTGCAAATCTTTTTTTCTTTGTGTATAGCTGAGGAATGGTGGCGTTAGAAAAAAATAAGTGCAAGAAAAACCAAAACGATAAGAAACAAGTCGCTTCTGTTTAACATCAACTCGGCTAATGTATGCAATATTTTTAAACATATTTAAATACTCACTTGCTTGTCATTTCCTTTCCATTTATTGCACTTAGTAGAGGTGATGTACTTTTTTCTTTTTAACATTTAATTTTTTTTAATATACTATCTAGACTTGACTTTCATTTTATAATGAATTGTTTACATTTTGTTGGAAAGTGCAATAAAATTTGTTTCAAAAGGTACTTTAGGCTAGGAATAAGAATATGAAGATTTTCAACTTGGTCTTAAATATCAGTTAAATTTCTCATGATTTGTAAGTGTAGAATGCAACAACAGTAATAAGCTCTAGGAGCATCCATAAATTAGCTTAGGATCAATGAGCTAACTTAACTATGTTAAAAATAATGATAAGGATCGATTAAACAATCAGTATAAGATCTTTACTAAGTAAATTAAGATTTAGATAAGCTAAGCTATGTTAACTAGCTAGCAGGTACAAGTTGAGTTGTTAGTTGATGCTAATCCTCTAGTATCTTGAAAATGTTACTGTTTGCTTTAAATAAAACCAAAACAAACAAAAAAAACATCTATCCAGTTCATCTACATCAGCAAGGATGTGACAAAGTCGAAGTCATTTTTAACATGAGCTGGCAATTGCAACAAGAGGCGGAGTGATCATTAGCAAACAACTTTGGCTGGCAAGCAATACAAAAAATTTGAGTCTAACTTTATGTAAAAGGGAAGCAAAGGGATGTGGTGATGACGTGCATTGAGTGACAGACATAGTGTGGCTCTTTTTTCTCCTCACTATGAAACAGTATTTTTTTTTTCACCATTCTGTTTTAGCAGATCATATTAACGCATGCATTTTCCTTTCGAATTTTTATTTTTATTGGGAATACAATTTAATTTTTGGTTAGAATTGCCCAAGTATCTCATTTTTTTAATTGTAGTCAGATGGGTAGTTTTGTATTTGTTCTGTTCAATATTAGTTAGATATGCATATTGTGTAGCCTCTACTAAACTAAAGACAGACATTCCAACTAATGTCAAGCAATGTACAGAAATGTGAGCAAGACAAGTGAACACTGCATTACAGTATTTCCTCTTACTGGTATAGTGGAATACTGCTACTTGAAACAGAAATAATTTTCAGAATTGCTCATATCATCCCTCACATATACCTGTGCCATTGTTCCATTTCTTCAGGGCCTGCAGACTCAAGAAAAAAGCTCAGTATGAAGCCAACAAGGTCAAGCTGTGGGGTCTTGGCACAGAATATGGTATGGCAGTTTGAAAGTTACACTAGACATGAAAATAAATATCTGATGTTATTAACTTCTGTGCTAGAATTTGATTCACTTCCTTGAGCAAAAAAGCTTCCATCATACATTTGCTCTTGTGTGACTTAAATGTAATGTGTGTGTTAACACCCATCATTATCTATCTGGTACCAGGCCATCACTATTATATGTTGTGTGTATAATATTATGTATGCTTTTTTTTCATCTGCAGATCGTTTGCTGTTTGTGATTAATACAATCAAAGAGGAGATTGTGAACCGAGTTCAAAATAACTCAAATAACAACAGGACAAGCATGGCAGAGAAGCTTGACAAGCTCATAGAGGAGACACTAGGTAAGAAATTGTTTCAGAACTTTGGAACTTGAATTAATTTTAACTTTTATAGTTAGCAAATACTGTGTGAAAATTTAAGCTGCAGTTTATTTTTGTGGTGTTTTTAATCCTTTATTTTTTTGGTATTCAGTATCTGTATGTCTGTAGGATTATGATGTATAAAGATTAGTTTTATGTATTAATGGACAAAAAGGGTCCTGTGGAATTGGTCCTTCTTTATTCTGTGGACAGCCTCTGCACATCACACAAATATGTGCATGTTTACTGTTTTCTGAAAATAATTCTATATGGTCCAGAGGTGGGTAAACTAAGCAAAAACTGTACTCAAGTAAAAGTATTGTTACTTTTATAATAATAGTGATTCAAGTAAAAGTACTCATCAAAGTAATGATTTAAGTATGTGTAAATATTAATCTCATAAAATTCACTACTTGACTACTCAAGTAGTGAGTAACTTCACATGTTGATTTATAGAATGTATTACATTCAGATGTATCAGAGTATCAGTTATGCCGAAAATAAACATTTAAAGTGCTTGTCTGATAAATGCAACATTAAAATCTGCTTATTCAAGTACTATTCTTAATTTTAAAAAATTTAAATGAATTAAATTTTTACCAACCAACATAAGGTGGTTTTGCCACAGGTTAGTTTCATAAATCTTCCAAGATAACGATGGGGAGAGATAAGAGCTGGGGGGGACAGAGAGCTGAGGAACACAGGTGTGTGTGTGTGTGTGTGTGTGTGTGTGTGTGTGTGTGTGTGTGTGTGGTCTAATGTAATGGAATATACATCTTTTAAATCGCAAAAGTACTCAAGTAAGAATGAAAGGTATTATTCAAACTACTCCTATAAATACAATTTATTGGAAAAAGTTACTTAAGTACATGTAACAGAGTAAACATAGCATGTTACTACCCACCTCTGTTTCGGTCAGCATTTAAAAACTATTGTATGGTGCACATGCACCTTGAGTTGACACATATATTGATAAATTCAGCAGCAATTGACTAATGAGGCCAAATACAATCCAACCATATAGCTGAATATTTGAGAGTTAAGGTTCTTGCTTAAAGATCCAGCAGTGGCTCTCTGGTAGACTATTTTATTTACTGTATAATTTAATTTATTTTACAACATTATGACCACTAGTGCAAACCCCTAGTTGTTGCTCATAGTATTATAATAAATAATAAGCTTTTTCACATTGGATATCTGAAGGAAGATCTGAGTAATGGCTCTCTTTTATTTTAATTTTTTTTCCTTTCTTTTCCCTTGTGTAGTGCAGTCACCAGTAGCTGGCCAGACTTCAGACTTTGTGAACCAGATCCTTGAGAATACAGGCAAGGGTGACCCCACTGGTGGTCTAGTGGGACTGCGTGTGCCCACACTGAAAGTGTAGAGGCATGCACATAGTATTTGGAAGCACACTCGAAGCCATCCGCACCATTCCTGTCTCACACTGTAACAGCCCAACACTCTGCATGCCCATGTCAACAGGAGATGCTCAAAATGCTTAATGTGGATACATGCATACGAACACCTGTCTGTCTGTGCATACGTATGTATATTTTCACGCACCTACAGAAATCTCTGCACTCAGTAGTCTGGTTCCTTACCACGTGTGCATGTGGCTGGTAAAAACCTCCATCTGCAAGCCACCATTTTGCAAAATTCAAAAGCCAATTTATGAGAGACCTCCCAGAATGTATCGTCCTTTTAGAGATGAAGATGCAATTGGTTCCTGCTGTAGCCATTTTTTCCTTATGTCCAGCAAATGCCCCGTACTTGATTCAGAAAGCAGAAATGTTCTTTAGGGAATATAGTTACGCTATGATCCTTAATTAAGACTCGTGAATAGAAAAAGGACATTTTAGAGAGATTAACTTAATGTTATATTTCACCAAGTCATGTAAAATTTTCATCATGAACTAAACCTCTGCTTTCCTCTAGTGTTGTGGCATTTGCAGGACTAAACAAGTTACACCCTTATATACCAACTTTGACAAAGCCAATACAAACACACACATTTTTAATCTACCTTAATTGGAAACCAACTCAAAGATTGATGGTAGGTGTATACATTTAGGACAGGGATACAACATGACAATTAGGATAGGACTGGGCTTGAATGTTCTGATCCTTTTGTCTTGGTGGTCTCAGGGTGAATATAGAGAGATTATTGACTGACTGGAGCAGATGGTCCATTTAAATCTTCCTTAAATGGGAAGAACTATTATTTTGTACTGGTGACTCCACCCACTTAGATCGAAGTGCCCTAATATCAAATGATCCTGGACGTTTTCCGAAGTCGCATCGAAGGGGCTCAAAAGTTGATTCCCTGACTCGGTCTTGTTCATATTTGTACTTATTAAAAGTAAGATTAATTGTGCCTTGTAGATGTTGAGGGGATAACGAATCTCACTTGAAATCAAGTGGACTATGTTTCAAGGAGAAAAAGAGCATTGAGGCAAGTCAGACCTGCAGGTTTATGTGTTTCAGCTTGATAAAGATACTCTGAATGAAAGTAGGAACATGGAAAAATATTGATTTATGCCACAGAGTCTGTGCTAGGTAAAAGAAGATGGCTCTGACAAATATTTCTTTCCTCTCTCTATTTTGGTACTTCATTTAAGTGGAGTGTGTGGTGTGTGTGTGTGTGTGTGTGTGCGCGCGCGCGTGCGTGTGCGTTTTGGTTGGTTTATTTTAAGACAACTATTCATATATTAAATACGAAAAGGAGATTTGCACACTATATTCTGATTGTTTTGTTTTTGTACCAAAGACGCATGCAACATAAACTGGCAACTAGCCAGTTTAAGTAAGTTTTTGCACAGCTAACCTGACACCGTATTGAATGTAGGAAAAAAAAAAGTTGTAGGGTCAGGGATTTTCAACGAACTGTGAAATTTGCTTGGGTCCAATTATCTACAGAAAGAAGCATTCGCATCCTCCTAGAGCTCTTGTGTAGTTCTTGAGCTCTCAAGTTGAAATGTTGCTTTGGAAACCTTTGTACTAGGATCAAGCAGTTCAGTTTCCCACCATTGCAATTTTGTCCATTAATGCTTTTAAAACTGTAGAGTTGAAGATGCTTTTGTAATTGCATATGTATGATGTTATAAGAGAACCAAAATGCTCACTTTTATTAATATTCTTTAAATTTTTGGAGGAGAATAAGCATACTACAAAAACTTTATTTTGCATATGTCGTGTGTATAGTCCATAATTCATGCATACACACACTTGTATTGATTAAAATGGTACCTTTTCAATGGATATGTTAATAAGCATGACACATTTCTATAGCTTTATATTCAATGAGTAACCTGGAAATAAGAAAAAAAAAGACATTCTCTGTATTTTTGTAATGGTTACCTTGATGTTTGTTTAATGTTCTATGAACATATCTATAAACCCTTTTGGAGAAAGGCTATGATAAATTTATCATCAGCACCTAATACTCAAAACTATTTCAAACTTGGACCCAGTCATAGGCTCTTCTTTGTTCATACCTAAAAGAGTGCTCATACTTTGAGGCAGGAAAGCATTCTGAGAGCTTTGTAGTTGCACCATAATGGCTAGCTGCTGCACCTTCATACTTGTCCAGCGTGAAAAGCTACTGCACTTCCCAATGCAGAACTGCATGTTAGCTGGGGGGAAAGCTTTGATTGATAGTCATGGTTTGTCTTTGGGTGTTTGTGAATTCTTATTTTTGATTAAATTAAAGAAGGGAGAATATTTTCCTCTACAACCCCTACTATATTTAAGCTAAAGATTTTTCGTACACCATAGTAGCTCCTAGTTGTTTATTTGTTTGTTTTTCATTTGGCAATGTAGTAGATTTTGTATATATCATTCATGTTAGAGGCTACTGTAATTTGCAGTGTTCTCTTTATACATAGAAATGAGATCTATATTTATCGTGTGTGTGTTCTATATCTCACACACACAAGCATACTATATTACATGAGATATAACTAAAGCACTTTGTCTAGACAAAAAGAAAAAAAGAGGAAAAAAAAGCATTCTTTTCCTTCCATCTGCTGCTAAACTGGCCTTGTTTGAATGCTGCAGTGAGTACTTGACTTTTACCATCTTAACCAAGACAGGTTGACGGTGAAGTCTTGAAAGGACAGGCCCCTGTGTGACAAGTCAAGCGTCACAAACTCCATTTGCCTTTAGTAGACATTTCCTATGGAAAAGTGCAAATCCTGCTTTGTGTTCTTCTTCAGGTTGATGTACAGTATTGACATGTTCTCCCTGGGCATTGCCAGAGGTGAATATTATCAATAATTTTTTTAAGTAATTTGTACTTAATGGGGGAAATCTGAGGTGTTTTGATGAAGTGTCAGCTTCTTATTAGTGGCTCAGAAAAAAAAAAAAACTATATCGCTGTACTGTAAGGCAAATCTTTTTGCCATAGGGAATTAATCAGACTACATCCTTTTTGCCTTTTCAAATACCCATCCATCCTTGATGGAAAGCAAGGCTCTAAAAGCTTTGTTGCTATGACAACTTATCCTGGCCTTCGTCGTGCCATCTTGAACTAAAGCTTCTTAGCCAGGCATTGGCTCTGAGTAGTTATGACCAATTTGTAATTAAAAAAGAAAATGCACAAAAAAAAAACAACCACCACTTGGCAAGTGGCAATGAGCATGGGGATTTAAGGTGGAGGTGCATGTTTAAAAGTCAGTCGCCTGTTGTAGTGGGAAAATGTGTTTGTCTTTGACTTTTTTTTTTTCAATTTTATTTCAGGTTCTTGAGTTTGATGCGACATTGTGCGTTTAAGTGTTTAACTCGGAGACTCTGTGGCATTCGAACAGTTAAGGAAATGGATGTTATTTAAAGCCAGTAAAAAATTTTTGTTGTTGTTTTTGTTTTTTAAACTAACACGTGAAAAGAGCTGTTGCATCATTTTAATTTTACATATAGTTTAAGTTAGAGTTAATAAGGGGCCTCTGCTGCAAATCTGGTTAATTAAATGAAAATCTGAAATATTTCTGATCTTCAAAACATGTACATTATTTTACTACACACATCTTTTAAGCTGGAATATATTTAAAATACCAATTGATTTAGTTAAGTACATAGCATTTATTTTGCATGTGTTCCTTCATTGTATTTGCTTCATACTTCAACTGATACTGCTTTTTCAAGATAAAAAATAATGATCCAACCAGCAATTTGCTGTTTTGTTTATGTTGATGTATTGGTTTTTGCATATTATCCTGATTCTCAGTTACCATTTCAACTTTATTATTGCCAGATTGCAACCTTAAGATGAGTAAGCTAGCTATTGAATCCAAATTGTGCTTCTATTTGTTGTCTGCACTATATAAAAATTAAATAAATGAATGTTTGGGTTGAAGCTGCTTAATAATTCTGTAAAATTGTACAGAAAATCAGTAACCATTCCTTGTTCTGTTTGACTTGTGTGAGCCCACTTCCTAACTAAAATATTATTGTTTTAAATATTTGCCACTGTATTTGTACAAAGAATGGCCAGTTGGATCCCTGTAGAAAGTTACTGAAACATATTTGCATAATTTTCCAAAATGGCTACAGTACGCATTTGAAAAGCTAGATGTTTGCATTCATGTGTTTTCGTTTTCATTTGTATAATTTTGGCATGCCTGGTTTTTGTAAATATATGTCCTGAGCATGTGAGAAACATTGCTCCAAGTGGTGCATTTTGTATGTCTTTGTAAAATGGAACAGTGCTTTAGCTTTCAGTTTTCCCAGTAAAGAAATGTTTGGACCTTTTTGTTTTTACTAAGAAATTGTATCTAATAATGTTCAGGTTAAGTTGTTCCTTATGGTGGCCATAACTTGCTATTAAAGAATGATAAATGGTTGAGAGCATTTGACAAACATTTTATGAGAAGCAGCGTGTCTTATTGTTGCTAAATAAACATGCCCATTCTAGTCTGTTTAACCTACTGGATGTTTGTCTGTTATGTTTGTCTGTTTGTGATTGGACCTTTTACCAAGCATTTTTGTTTTTGTTTGTTACTAATTAAAAACCTAAAAGTTGTTTCACAGGAGTAGATGTGTAAGATTAGATGAGACTCTAATCTTAAACACCGTTGCTTCAAGTGTGCTGTGGAATGGTGTTCCTCAAGCTTACTTTTGCTTTTAAATGTTCTTTTGAAGCTTTTTGTTGTACCATTTCACAAATATCTGTTGTTTAAGCATGATAGCGAAGTATGAACATTTGTGCATGCTGACTTAACTCACTTAATACAGTAGAGTATTTGACCATCCAGTGAGCCTATGTGAAGGACATTATGATTAGAGAAATATATATATACACACACACACCTTAAATGATGAGCACAAGGGGGTGTATTAGACATGCTGCACAGACTTTGATGTAGATATAATTCAGTGGCGCTCCAGCAGTTTGAGAGTGCAGATACTTCAAACTGAAAGACCCTCATTGCACTTGGTTTAACTACAAATTACAAAATTATTTTTAAATGATGCCTGCAAAATCAGGTGCCTTATTCAAACAAATGAAATATCCAAACGTGATTTATTGATGTTTTATAAGGAAACAAGACTTAAGCCCATTATGCCAAGAACTAAATCAAGATTTTGTTTTCTTGTTATTGTGTTGAGCTTTCTGCAGAATGAAAGCTGTTGCTGCTTTGCCTCAGACAGTTTTCATGTAAAGATGAATGTAGTCTTCCTTCAGCGAAGTCAATTTAATATGTTAGGCTTGTTCATTTTGACTTGTGGAACATTCTGTTTAAGAGACTATCCAAAGAGTGTTGCAGTCATGATTTAGACTTGTTTTTAAAATGTTAATATTCACACACTTTTTTTTTTTTTTTTTCAGATTTTTTTTTTTCTTTTTTGGGGGTTGGGGGGTTTGTACATCGACTTCAAATCAGGAGGTGAATGCACAAGTCTGAACTGTGTGGTTTTTTTTGTTTTTTTAAAATAAAGTTGTTGTTTTTTTCTGTGATCTTTTGCCATCATGCTTTCTGTAAATTTTTTTTTTTCTCAGCTTGCTAACAGTGGTATCTGGCTGAAAATACCCCCCCCCCCCCCCAATAATTCCAGAATGATGCGTGGAAAGGTCTTGCTGAAATACATTTAGCAGACCTGTAGTTGATTTAAAGACTTCCATAGGAGCCCTCAAAGGAGCTGGTAGATCAGCCTTGGAAAGACCATGTCAGACCTTGTAAACATTGTGTCCCCTCACCAACATTCAAGATTATTGTGCCTCTTGATTCTTCTGGTTCTACTGTTCCTCTAATTACTATGTGTAACTTTATTTGGAACAGTGTTGTTCATTTACCAACAGAGATGGCCTTCACCAGTTTACTCTCCAACAAACAGAAATCCCAGCTTTCCAAATACAAATCAACGACACAAGAAGAGAAGTGCATCGTTTGACATCAATCTATCTAAGATCCTGTTTCAGTGAATAAGAGGGCAGGAAGCAGAAGACTATTGTTTTTGCTCATATTAGTGAAGCAGTTGATGTTCCACTTGTGCAAGTTGTTGACCATGTTTTCCCTGTATCTGACTGCCTCCATCAAAGTCAAGAGTCTTCTCTCCATAGCTGCATGGCTTCCCTCCATGCTTTTGGAGGTAAGGAAGCTTTTCGTTTGTGCAAAACAATACATGGACTTTGGGTAGGAGTCCCGGCTCGCCGCCCATTGGTGCTGAATTTTGAAAATACATACTTGAACACCCTCAGTGGCATGAGAGCTGTGACTTGGTATATGTTGTCAAGCTCATGAACTTTTTTCTTCCCCCTTGCAAGAAACTGTACTGGACAGTGGACAGTTTAACATCAGCTGGAGCCACTGTAAATACCCGTGCCAAGGCCTCGTCCTCTTTAAAGGATGACTGTGATGGGCATGGACAGAACCTGCGGTCGGGTGGGAGAGGGGTGTATAAATGTAGCGGTGGTAGCTCTTTTTGTTTGTTTGTTTTGTTTGTTTTTGTTTGTTACTTTTAAGGAGGATATTGGAGAGCTAGTAGGGTCACCTGGACTGTTGGCCCCAGTTTTCTCAACTTTGTCCTGAACATGTTCAGAAGACAACCACACAATCTGATGAGAACAGACCCGTGTTTTTTCTAAGCACCACACTTGCACATCACACTGCAATGAGTTACATCTTCCAAACTTTGCCAAATTTCTATTGTTCTTGCTAGTTCTTGACCTTCAGTGTGTGGTTTGCAAAAAAAAGGTAACAATTTTTTTTTTTTAAATCCATACAATGTTCAATTTTCAATTGAAGGAATTATCACCATTTGAAGAAGAAAAAAGTGCAATTCATGACCTTGATGTAATGCTTCTGATGTATGGTATTCTATTAGATAAATTAGCATGGGACCTTTTAAGTAGCTAGTACTGTGTGTGTACTCCCCAAGTGTAAAATCTCTTTTTGTCACAGTAGGAAGGCTGTATTTCATTGCTAAGTGCTCTGTTCTAGATTTCTTGGTGGTTCTAAAGCAGAATTCTGCAGTGTATCCTACTGAAACTAACAGTTACTTGATCCTATTAGCAGTGTCTATATTTGTAGTTCACATATATGCCTGTTCAAATACAATATCTTAACAGTTGTTCTATTTATGTTTGTGTTCTGCTGGATTTTTTTTCTTCACTTTTTTCCCCCTTTTCTTTCATTTTTAGAGGCACAACTGGTTGGAAAGCAATTGGTTGCTTGAGCATTGTTAATGTACAGATATGAAGTAGGCTTAAAATCAGTTGTGATTAATTTTTAAACATGTCTACTTGTGCTATTGTGCCTCTGGTTTGTTTCTTTCTCATTTTGTATTATCCTTAATTATGTCTCTGCATTGTATCAGCCCGGAGTTGGTACCACAATTTTGCTTGTAACCATGATAGTCTACTGCTATTATTGATTTTAATATCACAAATAAACATTAGCTAAAGGAGTATTTGGTTGGTGCTGTCTTATTTAAACTTTTTAACCTGATATCCAAATGGTCCAGGCAACCCTAAGCCCCTCTTACTCTGTATATCTGTCATTGTCAGCATGACACAGCATTCCTAACCTAAATTCCTACATGACCCAGTAATACAATAAATCAATAGTTATGAACTTGACTCACCGTTCCAGCACTGTCTCAAAGGGACTATCATATTGTCGCTTACTTTCTCTAGTCCCTACGCTGCAGCTACTTTGATCTTAGAAAAATTCATACAGTTTATCTGAGTATTAGTTTTCATACACTTAAGACAAAGTGAAAACAAAGTCATAAGTTTCATATTTTAGGATCCACAAACCATTTACAACGTGATAATAGTAATTGAGTGTGTGTGTGTGGGGGGGGGGGGTGATATCAAAGGTTTATAGCTTGCATGGAGAATATATAAATATTCTCTGATAAATATGGCAAAACTAATGTCCTTTATTGGCCTGCTTCCAACACTCTCAGTTGTGATAGTTGCTTCACTATTTCTGATAAATCTGTTCTATTTGCTGGCCTAATCTTTGCCTATTAATCTTGATATAATTCTGCCAGATGTCATAAATGGTTTTTCAAATCAAACCAAAACCTGTGACTTCTTTCTTTCCCATATCTTTAGAATTTATACTTTGGTATAGGATACACCTGCATTTTGTTGATCTTTTATTTTGTATATTGACATATTTTATAAGTTTTATACAGTGAAGGGAAATAGGTATGTATATAAAATTCAGCTCAGCATGTTTAGAGAAAGAAAGGTTTTCTATATGATCCAAAGAGCACTATACCCACAGTGAAGTAGTCTGTTGGGAGCATCATGAGCATCACTGGGTCATTACACGTCCAGGGAAACATGAATGGAGTGGTGTACTGGGACATGTTTGAGGAGAATTTACTGTAATAGGCCAAGGAACTGAATCTAGGGAGAAAATGGATGTTTTAACAAGACAATGACCTCAAACATACAGCCAAAATAACTCAAGAAGGCCTTGTATGGCCTAGCTGATCTCCTGACCTGAATCCCAATGAAAATTTATGCAGAAGACAATTTGGCAAGAGGAATGGAGCAAAATTGAACCACAATACTGCAACAAGCTAATTTTTTTACATAGGATAAGCAGCTACAGATGATGGATGACCCCTTAGGTGTGCGTGTGTTTTGTGTTGTTTTTTTCTGTTACCACTGCATTTTCTCAAGAGCATATGTATGATGTATGACTTGCCATATATTATTGTATATTTTCTACCTCAATTAAAAAGAGCTCTCATTCAGGTAGGATGCAGCGATTAAACTCCTCTTTGTCCATCAGAACTGTTTGGTAGTGTTTAGTTTATAGCTGTTTTAGCCTCACAGCAAATATGGATTACTACCTAGCTGACATGAAACAGGATAAGTTTTGCTCATGTTTCCAATTAACTGTGTTTTCCATACCAGGATATACGAGATTATTCTATCCACATTCACTGGATATGAGCAATCACATGCTTTGATTGGCTATTCTACTACTTAGCTATCAGCTCATATACAGTAAGTAAAGAAAAACAAAATGGCAGAGTGTGTTGCTGAACCAACTGAGGATGAAATACAAACCCTACTCGAAAACAAACCCTCCAAAAATACAAAAAAGCAACAAAATATGGAATAAAAGTATTTGATGGTGAGAAGATATCTTATAATTTTTCAAGAATTAGTATTATAGCATTTTTCACAAATTGCTAGTGTCATTTCACTGGTTTGTTGACATTCTAAGTAGAAATTATTTTGTCGGATGTTTTGTATAAAGTTTTTATTTATCGAATTTGCAAAAAAATAAAAATGTTCTGTTTCTCAAAATCCAGTGAATGTGGATATAATAAAACAGTTATTCCAATCAATCTCAGTGCACATGGCTTATAGCCTACTCGGCATGATATGCCTCGTTGGCTATCAGCTCATGTATGACTCGATTTTGTGGAATAACTGTTAAATGTCATGGTCCACAGAGTCTGTTAATGGAGGTGAATGATGCAGTGGAGGAAAAATTATTTAAGCATTTAAGACAGCATAAAAAAAAAGCATAAAAAAGAATAATAGCATTTAAGACAGCAAATACAGGTTGGAATATATATATATATATATATATATATATATATAGAGAGAGAGAGAGAGAGAGAGATGGCGATAATTATCGACACCTTAATTTTTTGGCCATTGCAAAAGTAGAAAAGACTTTCAATACGTGCATGAATAATTACTCAAATTTCCACTGGGAAAAAAACGAGTTGATTCCTGATTACTTAGCGTATCAGATCATGTGACACTGTTACAATTATTGACGCCTTTCTCCACGGTTATCAACACCATTCCACAATTATTGACATCCAGATGATTATTTATTTAAAAAAATAATCGGTATGTGGTATTAAGTTAACAAAACATAGTTTTTATTTAAAATTTGTTTGACATAGACTTATATTTAGTACAAAATATCTTTTATATAAATATATCGATGTCGGTGCTTATGTAAATGAGGAAGTAATTCTAATGTTTGTAAACAAATTAATTGAATGTTTAACCTGTGTCAGAAAATCTTTTTGTTCCACTTTCTACCCACTTTCTAAGTATTTTCATAGATCACATTTTGTTAATCATTCGTTGTTGTTTGTATTAATTTCTAATTTTGTAGTTTACCAATAAATGTCAACGGGCAATTGACATTGTAATCACATGAAAATCCAGGTCAAAGGTCGCATGTTATTGTCAGTCACAGCGTTGAAAACACAAGCTCGGAACAGCCTCCAAACATTACTAATTGCACCTGTCTCTTGTTCCTCAGCAATCACCTCTCCTGCTTAAGTTCAGCTCTCACACACTCGCATCGCAAAGTATCGTTTAGTGTTTCCATGCCTAACTTTACCAAGCCGTTTACTTTCTGCCTGACTTCCTGTGTTTAGACCATTATCTACATTCAGTCCCCAACCTCGCTCTATTGTTTTCTCTGCATTATCCTGTTTGCCGATTGACCGACCCCTGCCTGTTACTCTGTTGATGATTCCTGCTCTTCGTTTTGGCTCAGTCTACAGTTTGCTTCTCCGCCCCGCTCTCCCCTGTTCTTGCATCCGTAAGTGCCTGCACCCCGACAGGATACTTCGCCACCAATGGATGCAGCAGAGGAGGTGAAGCAGACTGCACTCAGTGCTTGGGGCACTTATTAAGTGAACATCAGCAGATGCTCAGTGGCCTCAACATTAGGATGGTGCAGCTCACTGCTGTTATGTCGCAGGCCCTCCTAACATACCCCGCATCTTCTGCCAGCACCACTCAGCTCATTATGCTACCGGAGAAGTTTTCGTGTGAAGCATCAAACTGTAAGGGATTTCTTCTCCAATGTTCCCTATATTTCTCCTCACTCACCAGAATCTCCAACGAACAGAAGATCGCTAAATTTCTCACATTACTCACAGGCCAGGCTGTACAGTGGGCTAGTGTGGTATGGAAGCATGGCAGTGAACACACCACATCCTATGACCTTTTCATGGATCTGTTTAAGCAAGTGTTTGATCAAGAACCTGAAGGAATAGAGGTTGGAGAGAGTCTCTTGTCAATCAAACAGGGAAATAGAAGCATCACAGAGGATGCCCTGGACTTCCGGAATGAGCCTGCACTAAAAGCCACTTTTTGCCAAGGGTTACGTCCGGAGGTGCTGAGTGAATTGGCCTGTCACAACGAACATCTATCCCTCGACCCACTCATTGATTTGGCCATTCGTCTGGACCAACTCATCACAAACAGACCCTCTCTGCAACCTACCACTACTCTGTCTCCTGCCACTAGCATGCCCACTCCTATGGAGGTTTCTTATGCTCAGCTAAAATGATCAGAGAGAGAGAGAAGATGGTGAGAGGGTTTGTGCTTCTCCTGTGGTGAGTCCAGCCATCTCATCGCTAAATGTCCTGTCCGTCCGCCTCGGGGTGCTCTGGCTCATCCAGTTAACAGTCCACCCAGCCCATATCCTCTTATAGGTTTATAGATTCAGTGGCAGAGGGGAACTTCATTGACTGCTCAATCATCCAGAGATTCAGCCTCCCCACAGACACCTTGCAAAGCCTGCTTAAGTTAAAGACCATCGATGGGGGTCCCATTGGGAACAGACTAATCTCTACTCCTACAACCCCTCTACAGATTCAGGTGGGAGATCTCCGTTCTGAACTTATTTCTCTATTCATCACCCGAACTGCTCATCATGACATCATTCTAGGTTACCTTCAACTCCATGACCTGTTAATCTCTTGGCAACATAAAAACATTCTTCAGTGGTCACCAGCATGTTTTCAAAATTGTCTTCATCATTCTAAACTAACCATCTTGTCCACCTCCATGGAGAGCCCACAGCCCGATTTGCTAGACCATGTTCCTGCATGCTATCTGGACTTGGAAGAAGTATTCAGCAGAGGTAAGGCATGTGGCCTGCCCCCTCCCCGTCCCTATGACTGTGCCATTGACCTCCTTCCAGGCACTACTCCTCCACACAATTGTATCTATCCATTGTCCTTAACTGAACAATCAGCTATGGAAGAATATGTGCAAGAAGCCCTGAACCAAGGGTACATCAGACCATCCACCTCACCAGCTTCAGCAAGCTTCTTCTTTGTTGGAAAGAAAGGAGGAGGTCTTCGGCCATGTATAGACTATCGGGGTCTGAACTAAAATACTGTGAAGTACCCCTACTCACTTCCACTAGTGCCCTCTGCCTTGGAACAACTACATTCTGCCAGAAGCTTTTCTAAATTGGACCTACGCAGCACCTATAACTTGGTCAGAATTTGAGAAGGGGATGATTGGAAGATGGCCTTTAGCATCACTGCTGGCCATTTTGAGTACATGGTAATGCCTTATGGCCTTTCTTCGATACCAAGCATCTTCCAGTGCCTGACCAACGACGTCTTAAGGGATATGCTGGGGAACCACCTGATATGTGCAATAAGTGTGTTTCATCTACTTCATAATTCCACTCATTTAGTATTTATGGTATATTTTTTTTCTTTTTAGTGTGTGTGTGTATGCTTATCCTGTTCTACAGGGTCACAGGCAAGCTGGAGCCTATCCCAGCTGACTATGGCCAAGAGGCAGGATACACCCTGAACAAGTCACCAGGTCATCACAGGGCTGACACATACAACCATTCACACCTACGGTCAATTTAGAGCCACCAATTAGCCTAATCTGCATGTCTTTGGACTGTGGGGGAAACCGGAGCACCTGGAGGAAACCCATGCGGATACGGGGAGAGCATGCAAACTCCACACAGAAAGGCCCTCGTCGGCCGCTGGGCTTGAACCCAGGACCTTCTTGCTGTGAGGCGACAGTGCTAACCACTACGCCACCATATCTCATCTCATCTCATTATCTCTAGCCGCTTTATCCTGTTCTACAGGGTCGCAGGCAAGCTGGAGCCTATCCCAGCTGACTACGGGCGAAAGGCGGGGTACACCCTGGACAAGTCGCCAGGTCATCACAGGGCTGACACATAGACACAGACAACCATTCACACTCACACCTACGGTCAATTTAGAGTCACCAGTTAACCTAACATGCATGTCTTTGGACTGTGGGGGAAACCGGAGCACCCAGAGGAAACCCACGCGGACACGGGGAGAACATGCAAACTCCGCACTAAAAGGCCCTCACCGGCCACGGGGCTCGAACCCGGACCTTCTTGCTGTGAGGCGACAGCGCGAATCACTACACCACTGTGCCGCCCTACGCCACCACATATATATAAAATGTATATTTTAAATATATATATTTTTTACTTGTGTGGCTTGATATCAGAATCACTTTTATAGCCAGGTATGTGAACACACACGAGGAATTTGACTCCGGTTTCACTTAGCTCTCTTAGTACAAACAGATAAAAAAAAAAAGCATAGACAAAAAACAAAACAAAGCTATGTACATGTAGAAGGGTAAATATATGTATAGACAAGAAAAAAAATATATATATATATACACATATGTACTTTTTTATCTTTTGGTGCAAAATGGTGCATAGTGCAAGACTGACTTAGTAAATATAAATATACAGTGTGCACAGAATGACGGTATGAGTGTGCAGATATTTCACAGTTGATGTTACTGATATTTGAGTCCGGTTTTAGCTGTTCATCACAGAGACAGCCTGGGGGAAAAACTTGTGTCTGGTTGTTTTTGTGTACAGTGATCTGTAGCGTCTCCCAGAGGGGAGAAGTTTAAACAATTTGTGACCAGGGTGTGATGGGTCTGCAGAGATGTTACCTTCCCATTTCCTGACTCTGGACAGATACAGGTCTTGGATGGAGGGCAGGCTGACACCAATAATTTTCTCTGCAGACCTTATTGTCCGTTGCAGTCTGTTCTTGTCCTGCTTGGTGACCAATCCAAACCAAACAGTGATGGAAGAGCAGAGAACAGACTGAATGATGGCAGAGTAGAATTGTGTCAGCAGCTCCTTAGACAGGTTGAGCTTCCTGAGCTGGCGCAGAAAGTACAACCTCTGCTGGGCCTTTTTGATGATGGTGACTGTGTTGGTCTCCCACTTCAGGTCCCGGGAGATTGTGGAGCCCAGAAACCTGAAGGTTTCAACAGCAGTCACAGTATTGTTGGTGATGGTGATGGGTGACAGGGTGGGGGGGCTCCTCCTAAAGTCCACTGTCATCTCCACAGTTTTGAGCGTGCTCAGCTCCAGATTGTTCTGACCACACCAACAGACCAGCTGTTCAACCTCCCGTCTGTATGCAGACTCGTCACCGTCTCGGATGAGGCCGATGACCGTTGTGTCGTCTGCAAATTTCAGGAGTTTGACAGACGGGTCTCTTGAGGTGCAGTCGTTGATGTACAGCCGGAGGAAAATGTTTGTACACCCTTTGGAATTTTTTACATTTCTGTCTAAATTGGTCATAAAACATCGCCTGAACTCTCCAGCAATCTTAAGAATGAACAAACAGTGTCTGCTTGAACTAAAACCACTCAAACAATTACATGTTATCATATTTTTATTGGCCATAAGATGGAAATATTGACAGGATAGGGAGGCATAAGTAAGTACACCCTTAGCTAAGGCTCATCCAAGAGCTAATTAGACTAATTAGATGATTAAACAATTTGACTCAGGTGTGAGCCAACCTGATGTCCAATCACTGAGGTGTGTCATAAGCTACCCACCCCACTGGAAAACCAGTTAAAAGGTGTGTTTTGATGAGAGGCATGTTCTGTGCATCATGCCTTGCTCAAAGGAGCTGTCTGAAGACTTAAGACACAAAATAATTGATTTGTATAAAGCTAAAAAGGGTTACAAAACCATCTCTAAGACCCTTGGTGTTCATGTGTCTACAATTAGAAAAATTGTGTATAAATGGAGACAATTTGGAACGGTTGTTACTCTGCCAAGGAGTGGCCGCCCTGCGAAGATCACTCCAAAGGCACTGTAAGTCATCATCAATGAGGTAAAAAAGAATCCAAGAGTGTCCGCTGAAGACTTGAGGAAATCACTGAAACATGCAGACATCTCTGTGGACACATCTACTATAAGAAAGACACTGAACAAGAATGGGATTCATGGGAGAAGGCCACGGAGGAAGCCATTGCTGTCCAGAAAGAACATTTCTGCTCATTTGGAGTTTGCGAAAAAGCATTTGGATGCTCCTCAGCACCACTGGAAAAACATATTGTGGTCTGATGAAACCAAAGTTGAATTGTTTGGGGGGAACACACCACATCATGTGTGGAGGAAAGTCGGTACAGCACACCATCAGCAAAACCTCATCCCCACCGTCAAGTATGGCGGCGGTAGCATCATGGTGTGGGGGTGCTTTGCTGTCTCTGGGCCTGGACAACTGGCTGTAATCAATGGGAAAATGAATTCTCAAGTATATCAAGATATTTTGCAGAAAAACCTGAGGCAATCTGTCAAAAAGTTGAAACTCAAGAGAGGATGGGTCCTGCAACAGGACAATGACCCTAAACACAGAAGTAGGTCGACATTAGAATGGTTTCAGAAGAACAAAATTCACTTTCTGGAATGGCCCAGTCAAAGCCCTGACCTCAATCCAATCGAGATGTTGTGGCATGATCTCAAGAAAGCCATCCATTCCAGGCATCCCAGGAATCTTGCTGAATTGCAACAGTTTTGCAAAGAGGAATGGTGCAAGATTTCTCCTGATCGTTGTGCCCGTCTAGTCTGCAACTACAGGAAACGTCTGTTTGAAGTTATTACAGCCAGAGGAGGGTCAACCAGCTACTAAATCAAAGGGTGTACTTACTTATGCCTCCCTATCCTGTGAATAATTCCATCTTATGGTCAATAAAAATATGATAAACGCAAATGTTTGGGTGGTTTTAGTTCAAGCAGACACTGTTTGTTCATTCTTAAGATTGCTGGAGAGTTCAGATGATGTTTTATGACCAATTTAGGCAGAAATGTAAAAAATTCCAAAGGGTGTACAAACATTTTCCTCTGACTGTATATATATGAATGAGAGAGAGAGGGACAGATGAGTGTTCTACTACTTGTGGCTCGGTGACAATCAGGGTAATTATGGACTTGGATTTGAATTTTTCTGTATATAAGTTTGAAATGGCTCATTCAGTGAGAGGAAAGTGGTTAACAAAGTTTATCAAAAAGCAGGTATAGTTATGATAATCATTATGATTTAATGATTTATAATTTTTCAATAAAACTCAAACTTTAACTGTAACAATAAACAAAAACTATCCAGTGCCCCATTATGGTGGATGGATTGTTATAACCCATTACCTGATATGCAAGTTTAGAGTTAGGCTTGCCCAAATTCAAAGTTTCTGTCCAGTAATCCAGGTAAACTTTAAGTATAAATCAACTTAAAGAAATGAAACTGAAAGTGTCACGTCCGCACGCATTCACGCTTGGCACACCTCAAACTTTCACTGGCATTTTTTCATGCTCTGAGCAGTACGCGCCTCAAGGACTAGTTACATGCATCTGTCCCGGATGAGAGCACAATCAGCGCGTGCATATAAGGACACTGAGATCTAACAAACTTAACAAAGTAATGTGCTCAGTACTCTTTCGTCTGATCTTACCAAGCTTTTTGTTTACGTTGTTCTTCTGGTTACCAACTCGTGCTTGTTTCTGGATTCTGATTTTGTCTCTGCCTACATCAGTCTGCTAGTGCCTCACATGACCCTTTACTTGTCCACTGTGTTATGTATTGGGATGCCATTCAGATGTTTTTGTTTGTGTTTTGATTGTTTACGTGCGACTCAGTTTGTTATGGCAATGATCAGCCTGTTGTTCATGAGCGCATATCTAGAACATACCAGAATAATTTGGACTGTTCGGGATATTACAGTGGCTTGCTGGCTACGCCGAATTGTGTATGATGTAATGCCATTCTTTCGAGTTATATCTGGAAAGTTCGGCGGACTAAACACTGCGAAACACAGAAAAGAAGAGAACCAAGTTGATGTCTGGGGAGGTTCACGTCTTTGTGTTTTGAGGTCGAAGGGAGGAGCTGGGATGTCATCTTGCTTGTCGTTCCGTGTTGGTGTGTTTGAAAATTCAGAAATCATCCCGATAACCATCCCGATAACCATTTGTTACATCTGCGGACTCGAAACCTATCGTCAACAAAGCACTTAAGGGATTATTGCAGAAAGGCTTTTGGACAGATGAACCGCTTGGACTTGGAACTTGGCAATGCATCAGGGATCGTTTTTTTGGATTCTTCACTTCAGGATATTTCAGGGACTCTGAACACAGGCCAGTGTTTTTTTTTTTGTTGTTGTTGCTGTAACACTGTTGGAATAGTCTTTTGTGTGATATTCTCCTTTATTATTGCTTTTTTTTAATGGAAACTTTATTTTTATGTAATATATCCACAAGCTGTATTCCAGTCTTTTCTGTTACGTATTTTGGCTTGCATACATGCAACAGAAAAGACCGGAATACAGCTTGTGGATTTATTAAATACAAAGTTTCCATAAAAAAACAATAATAGTAAAAGGAAAATATCACACAAAAGATAACATTCCAACAGCGTTACAAAAAAACTTTAAAAAATAAAATAAAAAAAATACACTGGCCTGTGTTCAGAGTCCAGGGGCGTGGCTAGGATTTTCCAAAAGGGGGGGTCACACACTGACTGGCAGCCTGAGTACATTATGTAACAAAAAATAATTACCATTGCTAGTTTTAGGTAGCTTAGAAACCGGCTCTTCCATTATTGCTGTTTCTTCCACGTTTTCTTGATGTTGTGTTTTAGAGATGCCACACTAAAACTTAGCTTCGAAGCCACAAAATGCAACTTTGATGGAAAAAAAATATATAATAAATTGCTTACCTCTCTTCACGTCAAAAGAAGGAGGAAAGTTTCGCTTGTTTTGACCTGGAGAATTATTAACACAAGAGGAAATACTTGTAATTCGCGACTAAAAAGTCTGCAGCTACACTGGCAGCTTGACCATGCTTTCTAGTGCGATCGTGTTGCGCTTGTGCAGAACTGGGTTTTTGCGCCCAAACCACAGGAGTCCATACAAGGTTATAGAAACCCTAATGAGGCTGAGGTGACAATCTAATTTTAAAAAAATGTTAGAAAAATTGCAGTGGGCGCTTTTCTAATATTCTTATGCGGCTATTAAAAAAATGTATGGTCCGACAAAGGGGGGTCACGGGCACCCCAGGACCCCACCCCAGCTACGCCCCAGGAGTCCATATCCTAAAGCGAAAAATCGGCATGACTTCTGAATTTTCAAACACACCAATGTGGGACTACAAGCAAGATGACATCCCAGCTCTTCCCCTCGACCTTGAAACACAAAGGTGTGAACTTCCCTAGACGTCAACTCGGTTCTCTTCTTTTTTGCATTTTGCTGTGTTTATATAGTCTGCCGAACTTTCCAGATGGAACTCGAAAGAGCAGCATTACATCATACACAATTCGGCATAGCCAGCAATCTATTGTAATATCCCGAACAGTCCAAATTATTCTGGTATGTTCTAGATATGCGCTTATGAACAACAGGCTGATCATTGCCATAACAAACTGATTCACATGTAAACAATCAAAATAAAAACAGCCAAATGGCATCCCAATACATAACAACTGTTTTGACTCTGCCAAACATTTCAGATCTGTATACCTGATCGTTTTATAATAAACTCTTCTTGCACTGACATTCATCTACCACCACTTAACTGGCAGAAAGAAAACAAGTTGGACATAAGGGTGACAAACATGTTGTGAATGAAAGCAAACCGTGAGTTCGGTTTGCTCTCCTTAGTGATGCACCCACTGAGAAACCTGAAAGAGCTCTGGTTATAGGGGACTCTATCATACGGCACGTGAAATTAGCTCAGCCTTTAGGGGCACCAGCAGCTTTAGTCAGGTGTATACCGGGAGCCAGGGCGCCGGACATAGCAGGTAATCTTAGGGTCCTAGGCAAGCACAGGTTCTCAAAGATAGTTATCCATGCAGGAGCTAATGATATACGCCTTCGTCAGTCTGAGGTTACTAAGAGTAACTTTGTAGAGGTGTTTAAATTAGCGAAGGCGATGTCCGATGCTGTAGTATGCTCTGGCCCCATCCCAATGCGGCGTGGCGATGTAGCTTACAGCAGGTTATGGTCCCTGAACTGCTGGCTGTCCAGGTGGTGCTCTGAAAACAGTGTGGGCTTTATAGATAATTTGGCTAATTTTGAGGGCACTGCTGGCCTGTTAGGGCGGGACGGTATCCATCCCACTCGGGAAGGTGCTGCTCTCATTTCCTGCAGCATAGGTCATAGTCTCAGAACAGGCCTAGTTAATTTCTGACAATCCAGAGCCAAGGCCAGGGAGCAGACGAACAGGCTAAACCGACTGTCTGCTAGCTGCACAGAGTTGTCACTCAGGGCCCACTACATCGAGACTGTGTCTGTTCCCCGAGCTCAACAAAAAGGTAGAAATTTTCAGAGAGTTTGTTCCAGTAACCTAATCAATATAAAATTAGATCATACTGACTGTACAGCTGCTGCCAGCACCTTTGATCTAAAGGTGGGGCTATTAAATATTAGATCTCTTACATCTAAAGCACTAATGGTTAATGAACTCATTACTGATCAGGAGTTTAATGTACTGTGTTTAACAGAAACATGGATTAAGCCAAATGAATATATAGTATTAAATGAAGCGAGTCCTCCTGGATACAGTTATATACACCAGCCTCGTCTAACTGGCAGAGGAGGAGGCGTCGCGGTTATTTATAACGATTATCTAGGTGTAACACACAAACCTGGTTATAAATTTAATACATTTGAAGTTCTTCATACTCATATAATGTATGTAGCCTCGAAAAATAAGTCTACCCAGTTAATTCCATTGCTTATTATTTACAGGCCCCCGGGGCCATATTCTGAGTTTCTTTCTGAATTTGCAGATTTTATCTCAGATTTGGTTATTTCCTTAGACAAAGCTTTAGTTGTCAGAGATTTTAATATTCACTTCGATAACCCAGAAGACCCTTTAAAAACAGCGTTTGTGTCCATCTTAGATTCAGTTGGGATTAAGCAGAATGTCATAGGACCGACCCATAATGGTGGTCACACCCTTGATCTAATACTAACATTCAGATTAAACGTAGACAATATAGTCATACTTCCACAGTCTGAAGTTATCTCAGATCATTGTCTCATCTCATTCAAAATATGTCTGAGTAATAATATATGCACCTCACCACGCTACTGTATTAAACGTACTTTCACGTCAACTACTGCACAGAGCTTTATAAATGATCTCCCAGAGCTGTCAACTTTGATTGGGTCACTGTCAGCCCCTGCAGAACTTGATCAGGCAACTGAATGCTTAGAGTCAACATTCCGCCATACTTTAGATAATGTAGCTCCTCTAAAAAGGAAAATGGTCAGAGACAAAAAATTAGCACCCTGGTATAACGATGACACTCGCACATTAAAACAGACCACTCGAAAATTGGAACGTAAATGGCGTCAAACAAAATTGGTAGTGTTCAAATTAGCTTGGAAGGAGAGCTTCCTGAAGTATAGAAAAGCTCTTAGTGCTGCGAGATCAACATATTTCTCCTCCCTAATAGAAGATAACAAAAATAATCCTAGATTCCTATTTAATACTGTAGCAAAATTAACCAGGAATAAGTCCACTATCAACACATGCACACCTGCAGTATGTAGTAGCAACGACTTCATGAATTTTTTTAATGACAAAATTGAGAATATCCGACAAAAAGTTCAAACTACTAATTTAAGGTTAGACAATGAAAGTGACCTTGTAATTAACAATATAACTGTATCAGATCATCAGTTAGAATGTTTTACTCCCCTAAAAGAAACTGAATTACTTTCATTAATCTCTACATCAAAAGCCTCAACTTGCGTACTAGATCCTTTACCGACACATCTATTCAAACAGATAATGCCTGGAGTAATTGAACCGCTTCTAAAAATAATAAATTCTTCTCTTATGATTGGCTATGTACCCAAATCCTTTAAACTAGCAGTTATCAAACCCCTGATTAAAAAACCTGACCTTGATCCCTGTCAGCTGTCCAATTATCGGCCAATATCAAACCTCCCCTTTATCTCCAAGATCCTTGAAAAAGCTGTGGCACAGCAGTTATGCTCATATTTACATAGGAATAACATCCATGAAATGTATCAGTCAGGATTTAGACCTCATCATAGCACAGAGACAGCACTGGTTAAAGTAGTAAACAACCTACTGTTGGTGTCTGATCAGGGCTGTGTCTCGCTACTTGTGTTGCTTGACCTTAGTGCAGCATTTGATACCATTGATCATTCCATTCTTCTGGATAGACTAGAAAATGTTGTGGGAGTTAAGGGAATGGCCCTCTCCTGGCTCAGGTCTTATCTAACTGATCGTTATCAGTATGTTGATATAAATGGTGATATTTCTAGACGTACCGAGGTAAAGTTTGGTGTTCCACAAGGTTCTGTCTTGGGTCCACTGCTTTTTTCTCTATATATGTTACCTCTGGGTGATATTATTCGTAAACATTGTATTAGTTTCCACTGTTATGCTGATGACACACAGTTGTATGTCTCTGCAAAACCTGATGAGAGACACCAGCTTAATAGAATTGAGGAATGCGTTAAGGACATTAGACACTGGATGCTTATAAATTTCCTTCTGCTTAACTCTGACAAGACTGAAGTACTTGTGCTAGGACCACATACAGCTAGAAGTAAGTTTTCTGATTACACAGTAACTCTGGATGGTCTTTCTGTTTCTTCACGTGCAGCAGTAAAAGACCTCGGAGTGATTATTGACCCCAGTCTTTCATTCGAAACTCACATTGATAACATCACCCGGATAGCTTTCTTTCATCTCAGAAATATTGCAAAGATAAGAAATTTAATGTCATTGCATGATGCAGACAAACTAGTCCATGCTTTCGTTACCTCCAGGTTGGATTATTGTAATGCCTTACTGTCTGGATATTCCAATAAGTGTATAAACAAGCTCCAGTTAGTTCAAAATGCCGCAGCAAGAGTCCTTACTAGAACTAGAAAATATGACCACATCACGCCTGTCTTATCCACACTGCATTGGCTCCCAATCAAATTTCATATCGATTATAAAATACTACTATTGACCTTTAAAGCACTAAATGGTCT